>NW_020837974.1:5749613-5998397 GCF_003676395.1 Aethalodelphis obliquidens
AAAAAAAAAAAAAAAAATGATGCTGGCTTTGGCTCGTGACTTCTCTAAGGAACTTTCTGAATGCATAGAGAATTTAACAGTTCATTCTTGAGTATTATTTTTCCATGTTTATCAATAGATTCCATTGATTTTCTTCAGTGTCAAATACATCACTAGCTTTAGCACTTACGTGATTATTTAGGAATAAGAAATAACAGGAATCTATGACTTTGGATTTACACTGTCTACTCTAGAAATAATTCAAAACTACTCATCAAAATATTTAATCCACATCAAGTCCTCGCCTGATATAAAAAGGCAGGTACTTCCCATTACAGATAGGAAGACTGAGTCACAAATAGATTATAACTCCACCCACCCCCTTTCTTCACTGTGGCACTTTTGGGAGTTAGAAATAAAATCAGACCTTCTGAGTCCCAATCCGGTGGTTAAGCCACAAGAAAGCACCAAGGCCTTTAGAGAATTGAGCAGATGCCCAATGTACAAAGAAGAAAGCAGGCTGCCTTCTACAACCCCCTCACCCCCGCTACAGCTTCACAACATTCTCTTCCAGACTCCCTGTAAGCAACCTCCAAGTTGGACTCAGGAGCCTAAAACATCTGAAATGCATCACCCAGCAGCCAGCATAATAGGTCCGTTCTCCGTGATACATGATGCTGCCGACATTCCTCAGCCAATTAGAATTCCTTTCAGCTGCAATGGAGGTGAACACAGCTGGAATTACAGAGTGGGGCCATCACCAGACGCACTGATTGTACATTATTTAAGCCTTGTTTTAAGACAATAAGAGGATTTTTTTCCCTTTAATCTAGAAATATGGAAACACCATTTCACTTAGTTTAAGTATCTAAATGGATTCGATTTCATCTGTAGACACAACAGGAATTCTAACATTTTAAAAAGAAGATATGTCTGATTCACAGGGTTATGAGCTTTTGGTTTTTTTCGAGAGAGCTCGACAGCTCTCAACTAGAATGGCCTTAGGGACTTTGGGCAGCTAGATGCGGCGACAACAAGCCAATTTAAGTGAGGGGCTTTCTCTCAATAAAAGTCACTTACAAAACAAGCAAACTAGTCATTTGAGTTGTTCGGTGACAAAAAAACAAACATAACAAACCCACGTATATTTTACTAACTCTTTGTTTAAAAACATTTAGTCACTGAAATGGTTTTGAAATAACAAAAATTGATTCGAGAATCCTAAATGTTAGGGTTTCTCACCCAGAAAATCAGAGCATGGCACAGGCACCAAATTATTTCATCCATTTTAGAAGGTTTTTTGAACTTCCTTTTTGCTCTGAGTACTCAATAAAATGCACGATTCAGCTATTTTAACTTTTAACCAGTGCCCACAAACATGTTACAGAACAGCCAGGCTAGTGAACTGGATCAGTGAGCTGATGTTGAAATATTATGGGTCAGTCTTTCTTTCTTTTTTAATTCAGGAGGAAATACTTCTTCACAAGTGACTCAGGCCCCAGGACCCTCCCCGTCACCCAATGTTCTACATTAGAACCGGCCAATGTGACCAAACAGAAAAGGGAAATCTGCAGAAGAGAAGAAAAAACCTGAAGTTCAGACACAACTTTCATGTTTGCAAAAATAGGAGTTTTTGAACTGACAAAGAAATAGGATTGAAATAAAAAATGCTAGTTTGATAAATCACAACTACTAGAAAAATACAGAGAGATAGAGCATACGAAATAGTTCATTTCTCAAGCCAGTTAGGTGGGTCAAGAAAATTCTTTTTTAATGGATTTGAGGGGCGGAAAAAAAGGTTTTTCTTAAGACAGCACAGATGTGACCAAATCACAAAATCAACACGAGAGGGACTTCCCTGGTGGTCCAGTGGTTAAGACTCCGTGCTCGATGCCGCGTGTGCTGCCACTAAGACCCCAAGCAGCCAAATAAACATTTTCCCCCAAAAATCAATACCAGAACGTGTACTTGGCAGAGGGTTATTGCTTTTAAAGTACAACTGCAGTATAAGTTTTGCAGTAGCATTTGATCTAGCCCATCCCACATCCTTAGATGATTCGGCTCAAAGAAGTACCTTGGCTGCACCTGCATGAACTTGAGGCCGATGCTAAGGAAAATGTTAGGCAAACTCAGGTGGAGGGTGAATGTTGGGTAACTAGTGACGACTTATTCCTTCTTATCACAGTTCCAGTTGTTAAAACAAGAGTTCTGCCCACCTTACATAAGTCAGGTACAAATTGACACAGGCAACATCTTCACAGATTTCTTAATCTTTCTTAAGAAAAACCTATTTCAAATCAATTAGGTCACCTGTGATTGATCAATTAATGTTATAAACAGTTATGACTACAAACTACTTCTCTCCAAGCTGGATCATCTGGATGCCAAAAACAAGTCAGCCTTACATTACATGTGCTATAACTCTAAAAATAGTTTCTATTTCCATAGGCTATCAAGAAGGTTTCCCCTTCTCTACTTGGAATTAGAATTTTTCTCCCTTCCCAATATACAGTCAACACTCCAAAAAATATAAAAACACAAGGAAATATGAGAGTATTTCAAGGCATAAAAGCACCAAAGAAAAAGTTTAGGCATTTGGTATTTCAACTAACTGGTTAACATTAGAATAAAATTTGATCTGTTTGAAGAGCACTGTGGAACCCTGAGCTCAAAATTCCATTTTTACCAAAGTGACCTAAATAATGTATCTGGGATTCATATGTGCACCGTGCAAGAACAAAGTTTTTGCAAATCCTGCTTGAATTTAAAATAAAATATGTTTCCAAAGTGTTTGATTTGCCAGGGGACTCTACAATGTCTGCAAGATAATGCTCTTCAACCAAGATCACTTGATTTTGTACATATTATGCTCCAAACCTACTGAAACCATTTTAAAATGATTTTCCTGTTAAAATACCACAAAGACACTCATTAAAATCATAGTCATTTCAATATAAAGACTCACACATTCTTCTACTAGTTTAGGCCAGCTTTCCAAAGCAGTGCAACATACGACCCAATAGTTTTCAAAAACAGAAAGGGCTCCAGAGGAAGGGGAAAAAAAGAAATCATAAATGTAACCAATACACAAAAGTAATGCTTGACATAAATCAAACAGGAGGGCTGTGTTTTAACACAAATTCTGAATATCAGGACTGAGACTTAACAAAAGCAAGCATAAGCAAACGGTAATTTGGAATAAATCGGCAGACAAACTGACATATCCTTGAGAAGGAAAGAACGTTATAATGGAGTTGAAATCTCATTTTATATATTAGGAAACTGAGAACCCAGAAAGGTTAAATAATTTGTTCTATATCATGCAGTTAATGGCTGATCTTACCAGAATCAAGTCTCCTAATTCTAAGCCCACCAACCGCCTAATACAACTGTGGACACCAAAGTTCTAAATACTCTTTCATAATCCAACATCTTCATACTTTCCATTGAACTGTGCCCTGTGTGGTATTCGCTGACTGGTTAGAACAGCCCTCGTTTTAAAAAATCATTTTTTCAAATATCGCACAGAGAAATAAACTCTGAAACCTGTAACAAAAGTACACACCTCTTGAAAGATGGCTTCCCAAGACGCCAGAAGTGCAGAGATTTCAAACTCCCCCCGACAAGCTCAAAGATGAGGCCAAAACCTATTCTACCGCCAACAAAATATCTAGTTCTGACGTTTCCACGTAATTAACGTTCATCAGACAACTGGCATCAAGTGTGTCTGCAATCAACGCTAAATTCTCAACCTTGCTGCAGGGAGGACCACACTCACAAAGCCCGTTAGATCATGAGTAATGTCAGCTGGGGGAAAGGGAAAAGGAGTTTTGGAAAGAACACTCATCACCTGATCCTGCAATAGCAAACACCATCCAAAAACTCTTTAAAGCATTTCTGCATCTATGACATCTAAACTTCTGAGTCCAAAAATAATTTGGGAGGAAGGACAAAACCTCCACTACAGGAGGAAAAGGCTTACATCCAGACCTGCCAACTAGGCTTGATTAATATATAAATACACCTGACACAAACGTTGTAATTAAAACCTAGTCCTTCTAAAACATTAATCACATTTCTACCCCAACTCACAAAATCAGTTACTTCTGCTTTTAACAAGAAAACTGAAACTAATCTGATGTCAATTATAGATTACACTGTAAATGAGAACCAAATGAAAGTTGTCAGTAATTAAAGTTTTACAAGCATTACAAAGTCAAAAAGGTGGCTTTTATGTAACCATAAAAATAAGAATGTATATACTGTATCTATAGTGAGTGAGAGTTTCCTACCAGCCCTGGAATAAAGAATTATGTTTCTCCAGAAACAAAGATCCCTGGGATATACTTGTCACTTACAAAACCAGAGTCTGGGTTTGGGTCCAAATCATTGATCTGATTTTATTATCTGGTCATAACCTGATCTGACATCTTTATACAAAAAAAACTATTTCCCCTTCCTTGAAACAAAAAATGGATCATGCAACAACTAAGAACTCTCAGAGGAAATTTTCGTTTGAAAAAAAAATCACCCATTGCTGTTTTCAGGGATTTCACCAATAATTGAGGGCCATGCATTTGCCATAAAGTGTCCAAAATGATCATTCTCTTTTTCAAAGAATCTGACCAGACTGACTTTTAAGTCATCATCAGACCAGTCACTGAACAGAAAAATCCAGGGGAAAATCCCCAACAGGGATTAGCCTGAACTTCTTATTTCCTTTCCAGAGCGGGAAATATTCACGTTTGGAAAGTCCCCCAGCAGAACCGTATTTGTAACACTACAATCTGGCCTCAGGTGTGAATTTAAACCGGAAGACGGGGCAGCAGACCCGCAGGAATGGGGAGAGCGAGAAAGAGCAGATGAGAGTGCAGACTGGTCCAGGATCTCTGGAGCCCGCTAGCGAGGGGCAAGCCGACAGACACCGCTGGCAGCTACACACACCCGAACCACCACGTCGCATGCCCAGAGCAGAGCTTCGCGCTCACCCTTGAAGGTTGCACTATGAGCCACCTAGGAGACACGGGCATTTCATTGAAGACTCAATGAGAGTGAATCAAGGAGTCTGCGTTAGTGCAGCTGCCAAAGCCTCCAGAGTGTGCGTGGGGTGCGGGCGGCGGGGTGGGGGGGAGGTTTTTCAAGGATGCTGGCGGGTGGGAGAGGGGTGACGGTAAAGGAACGAACTGAAGAAGCACAGTCAAGAGTAGGTAGTGGCCTGGCCTGAGAGAGAAAGGAAGTGGACTAGACTGAAGAGGTCTGGACCAGAGGGGAAGTGAGAACAGGACTGGGAGAAGCTACGAGATAGGATTCAGGAATTCGAGGCTGAAGGAAAGGGTGGAGGCCGCCAGACAGAAGCAAGGGGGCGGGGCTGGGAGATAAGCGGGGGCGGGACTAGGTAGAAAATGAGGGGCGGAGTTTAGGGGAAAGTGAGGGGGCGGGGCTGAAGAGAAGAAAGGGGCGGGGCCCGGAGGGGAGAAGCTAGGGGGCAAGTGGGGGGTGGGGAAAGCAAGAGAACGGATGAGGGATGGGGTGAGAAGTCAGTGGGTGGTTGGGGGAGAGACCTGGAGGGAGAAGCAAGAGGCAAGGCCCGGAGGGGAGAAGCGAGGGGGCAGGTGGGGGGAGAGATAGGGAAGAGCCAGAGAATGGGAAGGTGGCGAGAAGCGAGGGGAGGGACTGAGAGGGAAAAGAGAGGGGGCAGGTGAGGGGAGAGGGAAGAAATCCTGAGGGAGGAAGGGGTTGAGAAGCGGGGGGCGGGGCCAGGAGAGGAGAAGCGAGGGGCTAGAAGGAGAAGGAAGGGAGCGAGAGGAATGGAGGGGAGGGAGACGGAGGGGGTCCAAGAGGGGAGAAGTGAGGGGGCGGGGCCAGGAGGGGGGAAGCGAGAGGAGAGGGCAGGTGGGGGGGAAAGAAGGGAAGCGAGAGGGCGGGTGGGGGGGGTGAGAAGCGAGGGGGCGGGGCCGGGGAGAAGCGAGGGGGCGGGGCCGGAGGGAGCAGCGAGGGGCACTCGCCGAGGGGGGCGACCAGGTCCTGGGACAACGGCCGGCGTGGGGGAGGGCCACTTCCCCAGGGCGCCCTGCGGGAAATTCCGGGGCTGATGAGGGGCCGTGCGGGGTGCGAGTGGGCGCCGGGTGTCGGCGGGGGCCTCCCGCCGGCCGTACCTGTCAGACGGATCTTGATGCTGGAGCCGTTCCTGCGCGTCCCGGGGTTCGACATCTCCCGCCAACGATCGGGCAGCCGCGGATCCAGCGCTGCCGCCCCCCGGCCCGGCCCGGCCCGGCCCCGCCGCCGCCGCCTCAAGGTTACGGCTCCGGGCTGGGCGCCGGGGTCCGAGCCGGGACACGAACTCCGCGGCCCAGGCGTCCGGGCGGCTGGCGGATGGTCGAGCCGGGGGATCGGCTCTCGACCCGGCGCCCCCGACCCTCGCTCGCTCCCAGCCGAGCCCAGTCCGGAGCCGCCGCCGCCGCCGCCGCCGCCGCCGCCGCCGCCGCCGCCGCCACCGCCACCACCACCACCTCAGAGCCGGACGCCAGCCGCCCTCGCCGCTTCCGCCGCCGCCACCGCCTCCCGGAGCCGCGCGCGCTCCCGCCGTCGTGCCGGCCCGGCCCTGCGCGCGCCCGGGTCGTGCAGCCCCCACGCCTGCGTGCGTGCGCGCGCCCGCGGGGATGTCTGGGCGGGGCGCGCCGCGCGGCTGCGTCGCCCGCTCAGCCCAGGGCGCCAAGGGTCCGGAGCCGGTGGCCGGGTTCCCGGCACCCGTCAGACCGGGAGGCGGGAGGAGGAGATCGGGTGCTGGGGCCGAGCGCTTCGGAGGCCCGCGGAACCCGGCGCGGTGTGCAGAGCCGCGGGGCCGGGAGCGAGCGCCGGGCACACACCTAGGCGGGCGGGACGGCTGGGCCAGCGCGTGGTCGCCTTTGGTCTTCGCCACATTCTCGAAGGGAACCGGTTTGCCGATGCGGACGTTGAGGTTCAGAGAACGGAATCGATTTTCCAGGTCTCTCACTCAAGGCTCCGAGCTCCTGAGAGCTGTTGAAGGGGGGCTTACAGGAAACCGTGGCCTGTTACTACGCCAAGCACTTTGCACGAATAGGCATGCAATCCCAGTTTATTTACTTTTAGTAAAGAGCGTCTAGACAACGCAATTTCAAGGGAGGGACTTCTCAAAGAGACAAAGTCCCCTAGGTGTGTTCTGGGCAACTAGTGCGCTCTATTGACCCATAACAAAGTTGCCAGAATCGCAGAAAGTGCCATATATGGACAAGGTAAACAAGATGCGAGAGATGGATAAAGAGGTAGATAAGATGTTTGTCATTATCCAATCTGCATACAGTTTAGCCAAGCAAAAAGGCAGCTTTACGGCCTGTGTTTCCCTGCCTTCTGTTAACACTTCTCCCACAGTCGCAGGGTAGAACTAAAAGCCCATTATGCTTTCTCCAGCAAACAAACTCCTCTGTTTGTTAACCCGTTACAGAGAGGAAATACTGTGTTGATAGAGAGGAAAAGCTGGGTTTGTTTATCAGTCTTGTTTTTGACCAACTACCTGATTCTTTGAATGCCGTTTTTGGTTTGTGTCCTAAGGAAACCAGGCTCTGAGCCCTTGCAGCCATCCCTTGCAGCCAGAGACCTGTCTTGGGGTCACAGTCTTCAGAATAGATCCCTCTTCCTGGAGCCCCTTGACATGTCCACCTGCTCAGGCTGAGCTCAAGACTCTCTCCTGGGCTGGATTCAAGGCTGCCTCTCCCAGCCTCAGTCAGTGACGTAAAAGGACAGGCCTAGATCGTTTCTATGGCCCCTTGCAGCTCAGACTTTGATTCTAGTGAAATATCCAAAAATACAAACTATGTTGAGTCAACAGAGCAGTAGATCCAGAATCCAGCTCTGTTTCTCTTTGAGGTGATTGTCACTGAGTTCCTGGATCTGAATCAATCCATTTAGAGCCTGCAATACCTCGAGTAATCCCCATTCTTCTTTCAGTCCGGTCAGTATTTTTCCCTCTGCTTTGTTCGCATATTCAAGAAGTCTCTTCTCTGTAAACCAGACTAAACGTCTTTTTTTCTCTGCTTACCTGAGTGTGGGCCCCTGTTCTTACCTCAGCTGTTTCTTACCTGAAAACCTTTCATTTCTTAACCTCATTGTTTTCTTACCTTCCTAGATGTCTGGGCCTTTTCTTGTTTCCTCAACAGCTGAGTCAGACCACTTCTGGAGGTTACTGGATTGCATTTCATTTATCATTAACAAGTAATACATGGCTAGGGACAAGGAACATAAATAAGTCAGAGCTCCAGCACTTCCGAGGCTCTGTTGGTTGGATGAAGCAGACAAGAACTGATAATGATACAGTGATAGAGATGTGCACAGAGGCTAGGAATAGGACCATTCTACTTGGCAGGAGAGAGATGGGAATAGCTTAGAAGAGTCACAGAAGATCTTGATCTAGGGCTTTAGAGGCAAGTTTAAGCTCAAGTTTGTTGGGCAAAGAGGTGGGGAAGGGCATTATAGACAGAGGGAACAGCATGCGCAAAGGCAAGAAAGTGAATGCATTTCCCAGCGCAGTTTTCAGCGTAAGTGCAGTCATGTAGCTGCTGGATCTTCTCTCCTTACACCCTACTCCATTAAAAGTTGATAGAGATGATAAAAGATATTTGCCCACTTAAAAATCATCACCCGGGCTTCCCTGGTGGCGCAGTGGTTGAGAGTCCGCCTGCTAATGCAGGGGACACGGGTTCGTGCCCCGGTCCGGGAAGATCCCACATGCCGCGGAGCGGCTGGTCCCGTGAGCCATGGACGCTGCACGTCCAGAGCCTGTGCTCCGCAGGGGGAGAGGCCACAACAGTGAGAGGCCCGCGTACCACAAAAAAAAAATTATCACCTACAATTTTGTGTTAAGGCTGTAGGCAAGCCCTTATACTGAATTTAAGATGTACCTTGATACCCTTTCATTCTGTATCAGATGTGTCAAAAATTCTGTCAGCCCTCTGTATCCACGGGTTCTGCATCTGTGGATTCAACCAATCTCTGATCGAAAATACTTGGAAAGAAAAATTCCAGAAAGTTCCCCAAACCAAAACTCCTCTGCACCAGCAACTATTTACATAGCATTTACATTGTATTTGGTGTTACAAGTAATCTAGAGATGATTTAAAATATACAGGAGTACAATGAGGTATCACCTCACACCAGTCAGAATGGCCATCATCAAAAAATCTACAAACAATAAATGCTGGAGAGGGTGTGGAGAGAAGGGAACCCTCTTGCACTGTTGGTGGGAATGTAAATTGATACAGCCACTACGGAGAACAGTATGGAGGTTCCTTAAAAAACTAAAAATAGAACTACTGTATGACCCAGCAATCCCACTACTGGGCATATACCCTGAGAAAACCATAATTCAAAAAGAGTCATGTACCACAATGTTCACTGCAGCTCTATTTACAATAGCCGGGACATGGAAGCAACCTAAGTGTCCATCGACAGATGAATGGATAAAGAAGATGTGGTACATATATACAATGGAATATTACTCAGCCATAAAAAGAAACGAAATTGAGTTATTTGTAGTGAGGTGGATGGACCTAGAGTCTGTCATACAGAGTGAAGTAAGTCAGAAAGGGAAAAACAAATACCGTAAGCTAACACATATATATGGAATCTAAAAAAAAAAAAAAGAAATTAGTTCTGAAGAACCAAGGGGCAGGACAGGAATAAAGACACAGACATAGAGAATGGACTTGAGGACATAGGGAAGGGGAAGGGGAAGCTGGGACGAAGTGAGAGAGTGGCATGGACATATATACACTACCAAATGTAAAACAGATAGCTAGTGGGAAGCAGCCACATAGCCCAGAGAGATCAGCTCGGTGCTTTGTGACCACTCAGAGGGGTGGGATAGGGAGGGTGGGAGGGAGATGCAAGAGGGAGGAGATATGGGGATATATGTATATGTATAGCTGATTCACTTTGTTATAAAGCAGAAACTAACACACCATTGTAAAGCAATTATACTCCAATAAACATGTTAAAAAATAAATAAAGGGCTTCCCTGGTGGCGCAGTGGTTGGGAGTCCACCTGCCGATGCAGGGGACGCGGGTTCGTGCCCCAGTCCGGGAGGATCCCACATGCCGCGGAGCGGCTGGGCCCGTGAGCCATGGCTGCTGAGCCTGCGCGTCCAGAGCCTGTGCTCCGCAATGGGAGAGGCCACAACAGTGAGAGGCCAGCGTACCGCAAAAAAAATAAATAAATAAAGTATACGGGAGGATATGCGTAGGTTATATGCAAATACTATGTCATTTTGTATAAGGGACTTGAGCATCTGAAAATTTTGGTATCTGCAGGAGGTCCTGGAACCAATCATCCACAGATAGGGAGGGATGACTATACTAAAGATATCTGGAACAAATAGATGGGAAATGTCAAACAATTCTGCTGAGGCAGAGATGGAATTCAGTGTCTCTGCAAGTATCCTCTTTGCAATGACTTTACAAAATGTAGTTTTGACCCTGCTTTTCTGTGTAGGATTTAGTAGCTGATTTTATTGCCCCAGATGTATCACTTCCCTGAGTCAGTGTTATTGGGCATTTGAAAGGTTTTCCAGCCGGGGAAAAAATCTCTTTGGATCTAGCTGCAGCAGTTCTTAACCTCTTTTTGAGTCCCAAACCTCTTGGGAATCTGACGGCAGCAATGGAACCTTTCTCCAGAAAATTTCATATGGGCAAATACACACCAAATTTTGCATCCCATTTCAGTGGGTTCATGATCTCCTGAAGCCAATTTGTATATCCTGTACGTTCCCATCGCCCCTAGATTAAGAACTCCTAACCTAAAGGCAACGACCAAGCAAATAGCATTGGGAATATCCAATATGTATGTGTTCTGCAGAGCAGTAGCTCCTTTTGAAGGCAGTGGGTATGCTGAAAAGAGGGCAGCTATAATCCACACAGACCTACAATTTACCCTAGCTTCATCCTATACCAGCTGGTGCCAGAGCAAGTTAATTAAATCTCCAAGTCTCACTTTGCTCATCTGTAAAATGGAGATAAAAATACCTCTCACTCAAAGTTATCATGAGGCTTAAATTAAATCTTGGGTGTAGATTTAGCAGTCTAATACAGCAGGCACTCGGTAAATGGTAGTTCTTATTAGTACATGTAAAATGCATGTGCTAGTCTTTGCTCCAAAACCTGCAAGTTCTATTACCCTAGGGAAATCTGTTTGGAATACTGTGCAGAGGATCCCTTGTGGGAGTACAGACAGCTATAAAAAATGCCTCTTGGGGCTTCCTTGGTGGCGCAGTGGTTGAGAGTCCGCCTGCCGATGCAGGGGACACGGGTTCATGCCCCGGTCCGGAAAGATCCCACATGCCGCGGAGCGGCTGGACCCGTGAGCCATGGCCGCTGAGCCTGCGCGTCCGGAGCCTGTGCTCCGCAGCGGGAGAGGCCACAACAGTGAGAGGCCCGCGTACCGCAAAAAAAAAAAAAAAAAAAAGCCTCTTGAGGACACGTCTGGACCTGAGCTGTTGCCTCTGAGGCCAGTGGCTAGATCAGACTGGACTTTAAGGTCTTTCGTAGATCTGGCATCTAGTATTCTTTTACTTTTCACCTAAACATCAGATTTTTAAAACAACAGGGTGTATAAAATCATGTTTAATTAGCACATTTATTTATTCTTTTACGCCCAGAAGCCTTTAGGATCTTTCTCTAAATTACAACCTAAACTTGATGCAAGTCTTAGTACATTATTATCATTGGTAAGGTTTTTTACTTGTTTTTTCTAATTGAAATTTTTATTGAGATAATTGTAGATTCACATGCAGTTGTAAGAAATAATACAGAGAGATCCTTTGGACACTTTGCCAGTTTCCCCTGATGGTAACATTTTGCAAACTCGTAGTATTCAATATAATATCACAACCAGGGTACTGACATTGATAAAATCCAGTGATATTTAGATTTTCCCAGTTTTACTTATACTGATGTGTGTGTGTGTGTGTATTAAATTTTATACAGTTTTAACATGTGTAGGTTCAAGTATCCACCACCATGGTCAAAATACTGAACAGTTCCAATGCCACATGGATCCCTCATGTTGCCCTTTTGTACCCACACCTTTTGTCCCACTCTCAACACCTGGTAACCAGTAATCTGTCCTCCATTTTTTTTTTTTTTTTTTTTTTTTTGGGGTAGCCGGGCCCCTCACTGCTGTGGCCTCTCCCGTTGCGGAGCACAGGCTCCGGACGCGCAGGCCCAGCGGCCATGGCTCTCAGGCCCAGCCGCTCCGCGGCACGTGGGATCCTCCCGGACCGGGGCACGAACCCGCGTCCCCCGCATCAGCAGGCGGACTCCCAACCACTGCGCCACCAGGGAAGCCCCTGTCCTCCATTTTTAAATGTTGTCAATTTTAGAACGTTACCTAAATGGAATCATATAGAATGTAATCTTCAGGGATAGTTTTTTCTCATGCAGCATAATTCCCTGGAGGGTCATCCAGGTAGTTACATGTATCAATAGTTCCCTCCTTTTTATTACTATGTAGTGTTCTACAGTATGGATGTATCACCGTTTGTTTAACCAATCATCCTTTGAAGGACACCTGAGCTAACTCCAATTTTTGGCTATTACAAATAAACTTCTATGGACATTTGTGTACAGGTATTTATGTGAACAGAAGTTTTCATTTCTCTGGGATAGCTATCCTAGAGTATAATTGCTGAGTGATAAAGAAATTACATGTTCAGTTTTATAAGAAACTACCAAACTCTTTTCCAGAGTGGCTGTAGCATTTCACGTACCTACCAGCAATGCTCCTCTGCATTCTTGCCAGCATTTGGTGGTGTTATTTTTCCTTTTAGCCATCCTGATAGGTGTGTAGTTGTTTTATGGCTGTGGAATTATTTGAGATATAGATTATTTCTTCAAATAGATGCAGCCAAGTAATTAGGGGCAACTGCGGAAAAATAATTCCAAAGTCTTTCTTTAAAGATCATAGCTGAACCCCACAGTCCGTGTTCAGAAACAGGTAAGGTCATGAGTGAAAATGAGAAAATAATTGAACTGCTATTATTCATTTAAAAAGGTAATTTTGTTTATAGAGTAGCTCTATAAACAATGTGATTAAACAATGGGCCATGATCAACACATCTGAACAGCCAAGAAGCAGATTCTTTTATCAGAAACAGTGTGGCCAGGATGCCACCCCTGATCCCTTAGGAATTAATGCCATCTGTCCTTATCTCTCAAGAATATAAGCTCTAAGAGAGTAACAGATGCAGAAAACAAACGTATGGTTACCGGGGGGAGGGATAAATTGGGAGATTAGGATTGAAATATACACACTACTATATGTAAAATAGATAACTAATAAGGACCTACTGTATAGCACAGGGAACTCTACTCAATACTCCATAATGGCCTATATGGGAAAAGAATCTTAAAACGAGTAGATATATGTATGTGTATAATTGATTCACTTTGCTGCACACCTGAAACTAACATAACATTGTAAATCAACCATACTCCAATAAAAAATTTTTTTAAAAGATTATAAGCTCTAGAAGGAGTTCCCAGCTGGTTGAGTTTAAAGCCTGGCTGTCTGGGGACAGTGAGAAGGAAAAACGAAGCCCCTTTTACCTGCATAGTGGGAACTGGAGTGCTGCCTCCTGCCCAAACTATACACAGTAGGTTCTTTCTCCCTAATAGAAAGAGAACTGAACAGCCCCCAAAAGCCTAATGTCTGCCTCAGGAACACAAGGGGGAAGGAGAGCCACAGATTAACATTCCCTCTTATTTGATTAAACGGATACAAATAATTTAGAGCTCGCTTTTTGATTCCCCAAGCACACACTGACTCATGGGAAGATGGAGACAGCCTAACAAGAAGAAAGGAAGTCCGTGATTTAAAACAAACCGGAGGGCTTCCCTGGTGGCGCAGTGGTTGAGAGTCCGCCTGCCGATGCAGGGAACACGAGTTCATGCCCTGGTCCGGAAAGATCCCACGTGCCGCGGAGCGGCTGGGCCCGTGAGCCATGGCCGCTGAGCCAGCGCGTCCAGAGCCTGTGCTCCGCAACGGGAGATGCCACAACAGCGAGAGGCCCACGTACCGCTAAAAAAATAAATAAGTATACTTGGGAGGTATGGCTGGTAACTTTATTTCTCATAAGGCAGCCCCCCAACATTTGCTTCTTTTTAAAAGTCTTGAGCAGCTTTCTCAACAAGCCACGTCTATTTCTGCCGTGAATTTTCATCTCAGGTTGTCACTTAGAGGTATAATCAATGTAGACGTTGCAATTTGCTCAGAGAGCAAAGTCCGTGATGTCTTAACTGAGCACAGGACAAGGCTGTCATACTTCTCTTTTAAAAGTGAGAGTCCTTGGAATCAAGTGGGAAAACAGTTTGATGTTCGCTCTGGAAAGTACTCGCTGCAAAGAAAACAGACTGCCCTTACTGCAGTTGAATTTACGGATTCCGGTTAGATTCTCAACTCATGGATGAAAATTAAGAGACTTGAATGTTATCCTAAATAAACCACATTGCATCCGGATGGAATGTTTTGATACTAATGGGCTGGTCTTAGGAGAAGCTTGTGTTGGAAAAAGGGTGAGGCTAAGTATCATTAGAGATGTTTCATGGAACTCATCTGGCTGACACATCCTTTCCCTGAAGGAGTTTCCATCCCCTGAAAGCAATCTTTTGCAGAATACTTCGTATCTAAGTGGGTGGGATAAGAGGGTGAGAGGGGATCGGCGCCAACAGTGAATGGCTTAGGAAAGCTATGAACCTGCCATTGGCCTGGAATATGGTATTTGGGTAGCACTAGATTGTTTTGCCAAAGAGCTATTTCTCTTCTACTGGGAAGACCTGGTCTGGAAGTTCAAAGAAAGAGTTGCTGCTTTGGCCCCTGATCACTCAGATGAGAAAACTCCCGCGTTTTTTTTTGTTGTTGTTGCTGTTTTGGTTTTTTTGTTTGTTCGTTTTGCCGCACACAACTTGCGGGATCTTAGTTCCCTGACCAGGTATTGAACCCGGGCCCTCAGCAGTGAAAGAGCCAAGTTTTAACCACTGGATCGCCAGGGAATTCCCACTCCTCGGATTTAGATAGAAGAGTATTTTTAGTTCAGAAGGCAGATTTATGGCCATGGTCAAAGAGAAAGCCCATGTCTACAGTCTACCAGGGTTATTAGGGTGGCTATGCTCCTCAGAAATCCTTCTAGAGAAGTCCCATGAAAATCACTTTCTAGCCTCCTTTGGATTCTAATTTCTTGATCACCCCAACATTTCTTTCCCCACCTTTCCTCAAAACTAGAGACTTGCCATGAATTGTTTAACAATCATCAGCGCTTCCTTCCCTCAAAATGCGTGGAGAACTAAAAACCCAAGGCATGTAAGAACCAGGATAAACCCCAGAGCAATTAAGTCCCTGGCAATCACCACGTTAGGCAGATGAGCTGGATTAGACTTGGTATCAGCAGAGTGGGTTTAAATATTCCCTTGTTTGCTGGCTGTGGGATCCTGGGTGATTCCCTTAAATCTCTGAATTTCAACTTCTTCATCTATAAAATAGATATAATACCAATAACATACTGTTATTATCAGCATTACTGGTATGGAACATGTCTATAAAAATACTCTGTTAAGGTGTCCTGTGATTGTTCTTAATCTAGGGGCATTTGTGTCTAAACCTGCAAGCTTCCAGAGAGGGATTTTGGTTTCCTAAGTGTATTTATTTAACTGAATGTGCAGGTAATGACCAGGACTTTATAAACAATAAAAATTCCCCTAATTTTTAATAATTGTTAAATGTTATGATTCTCTGCCCCCTCCCCCCACACACAAAGATCTTCTGTTTATTCTTGGCGTTCTGAAATTTCACAGCATTGAATGTAGGTATTGGTCTTTTTCTTATTTATTCTGCTTGGCATCCAGTGAGCCCTTCAACCTAGAGATTCCTTCAATTCTGATAAGTTTTCTTTCATGATATCTCTGGTAATGTCTTTCCCTGTGTTTTCTCCTTTGTCTTTTTTTTTTTTTGGAACTCCATGTACTCAGATGATGGGCCTCCTGAATCGATCCTGTCTCTTATTTTTCTCCCAACTTTTTCATCTCTCTGTAACTTTCTGGTCAGTAGTCTGAAAGATTTCCTTATCTTTATCTTCAAACCACTCTCTTGGATTTTTTTTCCTGGCAATCATTCAATTTCTCAGATTGCTCCTGGTTCACACAATCTTCTTGTTTTATGGTTGCAATATCTAGCTTCTCAAATCTGTTGAGAATATAAATTAGAGATTTAATTCCCCCTACCTTCTCTGAATTATATGTCTTCGAGCGAAAGTTGTTTCATTCACCTTGGCCTTTCTGTTTCATCATGCTGATTTTCTTCTTGTGCTTGATCATGCAAATTTAACAACAGGAGCCTGGGTTAATTTTTCTGAACAGTTGGTTCAGATTTCTTATCTATGCGTTCCCATTAGGATTCTCCCATGAATAGATTAGCTGACTGGGTCTGATAAAAGGTTTCATGACCAGCAGCTGAGTAAGAAGAAAGTCATTCTGATTCTTGATCTTTTATACATGATTTATTTTTACTCTCTGGAAATTTGTAGGATCTTTTCTTTTACCAGAGTTTTGAAATTTCACAGTGATGTGCTTTAGGCATCGGTTAATTTTCATGCATTTTTCTGGACCCCTTGCTGGATCCTTTCAGTTTGGAAATGTTTCCTTCTGCTTTGGGAAATACTCGAATTATTTCTGTGATAATTTTCTTCTCTATTTTTTCATTCTCTACTTCTGGAATAGCTCTATTCAGATTTTGGACCTCCTGGATTCCAAGATTTATATAACCTTTTTTATCTTCATCATTTTGCCCTACTTTATGAGAGATTTCCTCAACTTCATCTTCCAACCCTACTGTTGAGTTTTTCATTTCTACTACGTATTTTTAATTTCTAAGAGTACTTTTTGTTCTTGGGTTTTTTTTAAACAGCATCCTATTTTTGCTTCTTGGAAGCAATAGCTAATCTCTTGAGTATACTAATGATACCAGGATTGTTTAATATTTTTTCTTTGTATGACTTTTCTTCCAGATCTCCCACCAGTGCTATTTGTTTTGCCTCTATTATGTCAAAGACCTTCCTCAAATGTTTGATGATTCCTGGTGGCCCTTGGCCTGTTCATTTAAGAGTGAGGTGCTAAAAAGCTGATCGGAAGCTCTGAGACCCTGGGATAATCTGACTGGTTGTTTCCTTGTGGAGCCCACAACACCAGTGTCTTTAGGTCTTTTCTCTCGGGTGGTCAGATTTCCCAGAGAAGGATCTTCTAGTCTCCTACTTGGAGGATCTACACCTGGCTGAGAGCATTCCATTTACCCAGTGGGGTGTGGGGATGAGGGGGTGCTCACTGTTCCCTATGTAATTTATTTAATTCCCCTGCATTCAGCACAATAAATCTGCTTTCAACGTTGCCCAATGTATTCTAGTACAAAGACCTTTTTTACCCAATTGAGAAAACTTCCAATTTACTGCCAGGGGAAGGGTCAGATGATCAGCCCCCTGGAGTAAGAGGACATAAGGGTTTCTTTTTAACTTTTAATTATGGAGAACTTCAAATATCCACACAGGGCAAAAAAAACCCAGAATAGTATAATAACTACCCCTACCATGGACCCATCACCAGCCATCACCACATTGTCAGATGCACAAAATATATTTCTTTTCTACTTCCTTATCCCATATTACTTTGAAACAAATTCCAAACATCATTGCATCTGTAATCATTCAGTACATATCTCTTTAAAATGACATTTTAAATTAACATAACCCTAATATTAAACCTAAAAAAATTAACAATTATTTAATATCAAACCTCAATTCAATGTTCAAGTTTCCAATGTCTCAAATGTCCAATGTGTTTTATTTTTACATTTGTTGTAATCAGAATACAAATACACATTCCAGCTGGTCAATATGTCTTTTATAGGTTCCCTCAATGTGCAATTTTTTATTTGAAATTTATTAAATGAGGAAACAGCTGTCTGTCCTGCAGAGTTTCTTCCAGTCTGGATTTCGCCGAGGGCATATCTGAAGTGCAGCTTCACATTTTCCTCTGTCCTCTGGATTTCCTGTAAACTGGTCGTTGGATCTAGGTGCTTCTTTCTAATGTTCTCTCTTCAGGTAGCCCGGTTCTTTCCTCTGTCTCCTCCATTCTGCTGTTGAGCCCATCCAGTAAAGTTTTAGTTTCAGTTACCATATTTTTCAGTTCTAAAATTTCCATTTGGTTCTTCTTCATCTCTTCTATTTCTTTGCTGAGACTTCACGGGCTCTAGGCTATCACCTAAATGAGGTCTTTTAAAATGCGAACACATGGTAGCGTGGCAGAGCGTGGTAGCCAGCCTCCAAGGTGGCATCCAGTGATCCCTGTCTCCTGGTCGCACACACCTGTGTAGCCCCTCCCACTTTCTATGAGGGTTCGTTTGTACAACCAATAGCAGATGGCAGGAGGGATGCTATATCCCTTCTGAGATTAGGTTATAAAGGTCTGTGACTTCTGTCTTGGGCACTCTCTCTTTTTCTCTCCCATGCACACACCCTCAGATCACTTGTTCCGGAAGAAGCAAGCTGCCCTGCGGTCAGGTGGTACCTGAGGCCCTGCTCTGTCCCTTACTAAAAGATGCAAGACAAATTAGATAACCTTGTGAGTTCCAGCTTCTTTACTTGGAAATTGATCATTTTTGCCTCACCTACTTCTCAGGTCATGAGTCTCATGTAAAATAAAATACATGCAAACATTATATGACTATTAACTTATGTAATCCTTATTTCACAGATGAAAACCTGAAGACCAAAGGAACGAGAAGAATTGACGGGTGAGGCACAAAGAGAGCAGAGGATTTAGAAAAGGAGCCAGGTCTGGAGTCCAGAGCTTGCGAGTTCAAGTCCAGTTATCTTCTCTGCTATGCCTAAAGGGTCACGTGCTATTATGGTTAAACAGTCACTCCACGTTTCAGAAAACAGCAGATGAATTATGGATCGTACGTGGTTAACCAAGAGACTGACATTTCTTCTACGGTATATAACAAATTGGGGGTAAATGCATGAGGGTCAGAGTTTTTCCGTGTAGCTTTTACATCGTGAAATTGACAGAGCCAGTTATTCCTTCCTTCCTGTCTGTTTCTCTGCCAGTCACTGCAACATCCCTAGTCCAAGCACGCGGGCATCCAGCCAGAAGGTGACTAACACCATCTCTTTGCACCCAAACCATGTACAATAGGCAAATAACTCCTGTATTTAAAACCCTGCTAGACAAGTTGGTATCAGTATCTTTAAACTATAAATACTCCTTTGCTGTGCAATTTTAGTAAAGAATAGCTGAGAGAAAAGAGGCTAACAGTTAAGAGCCAGCAAGGCCAGACCATTTGGGCAACAGTGACTAACCTTGACAGGGCTTCAAACTTTTTTTTTTTTTTTTTTTTTTTTGCGGTACGCGGGCCTCTCACTGTTGTGGCGTCTCCCGTTGCGGAGCACAGGCTCCGGATGCGCAGGCTCAGCGGCCATGGCTCACGGGCCCAGCCCCTCCGCGGCACGTGGGATCTTCCCGGACCGGGGCACGAACCCGTGTCCCCCGCATCGGCAGGCGGACTCTCAACCACTGCGCCACCAGGGAAGCCCCAAAGTTTTTTTAATTAAAATGTTTTTCTCTCGAAGTATTTTTGTAAGCCACCTCACCTTCTGCCTTCCCCTCTGATAGGGGGAAAAAGTGATGTTTTAAAATGTTGAAAAAATCTGATCCGAATCAGGTTAAAAAAAAAAAGGGAGGGGTATGTTGACTCAAACTGGAAGGGAAACTGCAAACATAAAACTAGTTGTGCTGGGGACCCTGGTCGGGGAACTAAGATCTCACATGGCTCGTGGTGTGGCAAAAAAAAAAAAGTTGTGCTGGAGTGGAAGGATTACCTTTTTTCCCATTCTTTGTTTTGTCTTTCATTTTTTAAAGTATATTTATATATAATAGATAAGATATATATACACTAGTAATATATTTGATATATAATTTATATATTTTTTGCATATTTTTAACTTAAAAATTCAAATTTTATACACGAACTTGACAGAATGAGACGTAATAGAGCTTTTGGATTTAAATAATAACTAGTTATGGTTTAGTTTTTCACTCTTCATGTGTGTCAGTTAAGATTCTTCCAGCTGCAAGCAACAGAAACTAACTATAGCTACTTTAAAAAAGACAATCTAGGGCATTCCCTGGTGATCCAGTGGTTAGGACTCAGCGTTTTCACTGCCGTGGCCGGGGTTCAATCCCTGGTCAGGGAACTAAGATCCTGAAAGCCGCGTGGCACAGCCAAGATATATATCTCTCTATATATAAGACAGTCTATGGGAGGAATATGGGAGAATGTATAGGTCCAAAGGGCAGCCTTGGAGAAGCAGGAAGCAGACAACCACTGAGGACATCCATTCCACTGAGTGTAAAGCCTTGCCGCTGAAGCAAACACTTCCCAGTTCTCTGTTTCTTCTGGGCTCAATGCCTGGGTCTCAGATTCAAGGTCCTCAGAGAATGAGATTCTGCTTAGCCAAAGATGTGCCCAACTAGGAGGTTCTGAGCTGATGAACAAAAGAGGGAGTTGAGAGGAATCTCCCAGGTCCCCTCCATTTCCATGTGGGAGAGCAGAACCCTTAGAGGATCCCATCCCCCCAACACAGCCCTCAGCAGCTGGCGGAGTCACCCCAAAAGGAGATGAGATACTGACTGGAAAGCCCAGTGTCCACTGAATCATAGATTTGTTCTCACAACTGGATGAGAAGCTTGTGAGACCACGAACTGCCTTCCAGCCATATTTTGGATGGACACCCACACATCTTTCCTCCTTACCTGTCAAGGACCAGCAAAGACCGTGCTTTGGGCATGACATTTCCGTGTGACGCTTTAGAGCAAAATATAACTTGATTTAATCTCTACACTCACATCATACAAATTGAGTCCAATCCTCCTTTAAGCATACCCCACATCCATTCCCACGCCACCTAGTACTGTGTTTCTAGGTCTTTCCCATCCCAGTCACTCTCTCCCTTTGACCACTGCCCACCCAGCTCTCCTTGAAGAATGTTCTATATTAACAGGCATTACATGACAAGGAAAAGGGAAGGGGGCCCACCGTCAAATAAATATAAGAAATACTGGTTAAACTGCAACTCAAAGTTTGTCTAGGTAGCTAGAGACCATCCCACTCTGAAGATCTTCCTTGAAGATCCTGAAAGGTAACCACTAAACCACATGTTCTTAGGAGATGGATTCCACATGGCTTTAAGGTACGAGTGGTTTAACTGCATTTTTGACAGATGGAGGTGAAAGTGTGGAAATTTTTATTATCATTCAAATTTTAAAAGCTTTATACCTGTAGTACACCAAGGGGAAGGGGTTCTTAAAGAGGTGACTTTTTGGGTCTGGTCCCTGATTTAGGAGTTGTGGAGCTTTGGTATGTGTTTGTTAAGTGCTTTAAGAATTCGTGACCTTGGTCCCGGGCTGGTAAGGTTGTGCCAGTTTCTTCTTCCTTCAGGGGAGAAGAGACACTGTTATACCTCCAGGCTCTCAGCACATTATTCCTGCACAATTGACTCCTTCACATCTTCTGTGGATTAGAATTTGCTCTGTCAGACTTGAGGCTCCCTCAGAGGAGAGATCAAAGGAGAGAAGCATTGAACTATTGCTCAGGATGGACCTTAAATGCAGTTTGTGCATGTGGTGAAACATACATTCCATAAAATTTACCCTTTTTCACCATGAAGTAGACAATTCAGTAGCATTACTTCGCCACCACCACCATCTGTCTCCAGAGCTTTATCATCATTTCAAACCAAAATTCTGTACCCATTAAACAACTCCCCATTCCCATCTCCCTCCCAGCCTCTGGCAACCACCCTTTTACTTCCTGTCTCTATGAATTTGACCACTCCAGGTCCCTCATGTATGTGGAATCATACAGTATTTGTCCTTTTGTGTCTGGCTTTTTTTTTTTTTTTTGGCCGCACCGCGTGGCATGTGGGATCCAGTTCCCCCAACCAGGGATCAGACCTGCACCCGCTGCATTGGAAAGGCAGAGTCTTAACCACTGGACCTCCAGGGAAGTCCCCTGTGTCTGGCTTATTTTTAAAAGCAGTTTTGCTATAAAGAACATTAACCTTACATTGAGTTAAGGGTATGATAGGTGTAGCAATTGCTTCTAGGTCAGAAGTCTTTAACTTGGAGCCCTTGGAGGAGTCCTCAGGAGCCGTCTCCCCTTTAAGGGATGAGTTTCCTAATTACAAGGTTTTCTTAGGAGGCTTTAACCCAGAAGATGCTAATCACTGTTCTGGGTCTTCTCTGCTTTGAGAGCATCCTCTTGGTCCCAAACTAAGATTAGCTGCCACTCATTAGGAAGAGCTACCAATCTGGTCATATTTACTGTATGGCTCTGGATTTTGCTAATGATTCAAGTTTGACACCTAACAGAGTGTAAACCCCTAGTCCCATGTTTACCTGGCCACTTAGGAACTTTGATCTCACCTTCCTCATATGAAAAATATCTAATGGAAGACTACAAAGAGTCAATGAATCTACGACAAAGGAGGCGAGACTATACAATGGGGAAAAGACAGCCTCTTCAAAATATGGTGTTGGGAAAACTGGACAGTTTACATACAAAAGAATCAAACTGTACTACTTTCTCAAACCATATACAAAAATAAACTCAAAATGGATTAAAGACTTAAATATAAAACCTGAAACCATAAAACTTCTGGAAGAAAACACAGACACCAGTCTTAGTAATATTTTTTTTGGATAGGTCTCCTCAGGTAAGGCAAACAAAAATAAACAATGGTACTATAGAAAATGAAAAAGCTTTCTGCATAGCAAAGAAAACTACCAACAAAATGAAAAGGGCTGCCTACTGGATGGACAAAGATATTTGCAAATGATATATCTGATATGGGGTTAATATCCAAAATATACAACTCATATAACTCAGCATCCAAAAAAAAAAAAAAAAAAACCCTGATTAAAAATGGGCAGAGGGGGCTTCCCTGGTGGCGCAGTGGTTGAGAGTCCGCCTGCCAATGCAGGGGACACGGGTTTGTGCCCCGGTCCGGGAAGATCCCACATGCCGCGGAGTGGCTGTGCCCGTGAGCCATGGCCGCTGAGACTGCGTGTCCGGAGCCTGTTGCTCCGCAACGGGAGAGGCCACAACAGTGAGAGGCCCGCATACCACACAAAAAAAAAAAGGTGGGCAGAGGAACTGAATAGATATTTTCCCAAAGAAGACATACAGATGGCCAACAGGCACATGAAAAGATGCTCAGCATCACCAATCATCAAGGAAATTGCAAATCAAAACCACAATGAGATATCACCTCACACCTGTCACAATGACTATTATTAAAAATACAACAGGGCTTCCCTGGTGGCGCAGTGGTTGAGAGTCCGCCTGCCGATGCAGGGGACACGGGTTCGTGCCCTGGTCCAGGAAGATCCCACATACCGTGGAGCGGCTGTGCCCGTGAGCCATGGCCGCTGAGCCTGCGCGTCCGGAGTCTGTTGCTCCGCAACGGGAGAGGCCACAACAGTGAGAGGCCCGCGTACCGCAAAAAAAAAAAAAAAAAAAAAAGTGCTGGCGAGGATGTGGAGAAAAGGGAATCCTCGTGCACTGCTGGTGGGAATGTAACATGGTGCAGCCACTGTGGAAAAGAGTATGGAGGTTCCTCAAAAAAATTAAAAACAGAGCTACCATATGATACGGTAATTCCACTCCTGGGTATATACCCAAAGAAAATGAAGACACTAGTATGAAAAGATACATGCATCCCAATGTTTATAGCAGCATTATTTACAAAAGCCAAAATATGGAAGCAACCTAAGTGCCCACTGATAGATGAACGGATAAATGATATGATATTATATATATATACACACAATGGAACATTACTCAGCCATAAAAAGAATGAAATCTTGCCATTTGCAACAACATGGATGGACCTACAGGGCACTGTGCTAAGTGAAGTAAGTCAGACAAACACAAATACTGTATGATTTCACTTATATATGGAATCTAAAAAGCAAAACAAACACAACAGAAATAGAGTCATAGGTAGAGAGAACAAACAGATGGTTGCCAGAGGGAAGGGGGATGAAAGAGATAGGTGAGGGAGATTAAGAAGTACAAACTTCTAGTTATAAATGAGTCATGGGTATGAAATATACAGTATGGGGAATATAGTAATATGTAATATCTTTGTATGGCAACATATGGTAACTAGACTTACCTTGATCATTTCCTATACATTTAAAAAGGTATAGAAATATCAGATCACTATACTGTGTATCAGGAACTAACGTCGTATTATAGGTTAATTATACTTCAAAAACAAGCAGACTCATAGAAAAAGAGATCAGATTTGTGGTAACCAGAGGTGGGGGGGGAGGGGAAGGCAAATTGGATGAAGGCCGTCAAAGGGTAAAAACTTCTAGTTATAAGATAAGTGGTTATTAGGGATGTAATGTGCAACATAAGTAATATAATTAACACTGCTGGGACTTCCCTGGTGGTGCACTGGTTAAGAATCTGCCTGCCAATGCAAGGGAATCTGCCTGCCAATGCAAGGGACACGGGTTTGATCCCTGGTGCAGGAAGATCCCACATGCCGCAGAGCAACTAAACCTGTGTGCACAACTACTAAGCCTGCGCTCTAGAGCTCACAAGCCACAACTACTGAAGCCCGCGCACCTACAGCCCGTGGTCCGCAGCAAGAGAAACCACCACAATGAGAAGACCATGCACCACAACAAAGAGTAGCCCCCACTAGCCACAACTAGAGAAAGCCTGTGCGCAGCAACAAGACCCAACGCAGCCAAAAATACATAAATAAATTAATTAAAAAGACACTGCTGTATGTTATATACGAAAGTTGTTGGAGTAAATCTTAAGAGTTCTCATCACAAGGAAAAAAATATTTCCTTTTATTTCTTTTATTTTATACCTATGATATGATGGATGTTCACTAAACTAATTGTGCTAATCATTTCATGATGTATGTACATCAAATCATTATGCTGTACACCTTAAACTTATACAGTGCTTTATGTCAATTATATCTCAATAAAACTGGAAGAGAAAAACCACAATGGGATACCACTTCATACCCATTAAAATGGCTATGATCAAAAAACAAAACACAAGAAAACAAACAAACAAAACAACAACAAAAAGAAACAGAAAACAAGCATTGGTGAAGATGTTGAAAAATGGGAACCTTTGTGTGTTGATGTAAAATGGTATATACACTATGGGTAACAATATGGTGGTTCCTCAAAAATGAAAATCAAAATTACCATATGATCCAACAATTCCACTTCTGGGTATCTACCCCAAAGAGATAAAAGGAGGAATTCGGACATATCTGTACTCCCATATTCATAGCAGCATTATTCATAATAGCCAAAAGGACAACCCAAGTGTCCATCAGTGAATAGATGAACAAAATGTAGTATATCCATACAATAGAGTATTATTTAGGCTTAAGGGGGGAAATTTTGACAAATGCTACAGCACAGATGAAACGTGAAGACATTATGCTAAGTGAAAAAAGCCTGTCACAAAAGGACAAATACCATACAATTCCTCTTATGAGGCACTTAGTAGTCAAATTCACAGAGACAGAAAGTAAGATGGTGGTTACCAGGGCCTGGCGGGGAGTGGTGGGGTGGGAAACGGGGCATTTATTGCTTAATGGGGACAGAGTTTTCATTTGGAAAAGTTCTGGAGATGGAACGTGGTGATGGTTGCACAACAGTGTGAAATGTACCTAATGCCAGTGAACTGTACACTTACAAATGATTTACATGGTAGGGACTTCCCCAGCGGTCTAGTGATTAAGACTCTGCCTTCCAGTGCGGGGGCTGCGGTGTGATCCCTGGTCAGGGAACTAAGATCCCACATGCTGTGGGGTGTGGCCAAAAATTAAAAAAAAAAAAGATTTATAAGGTAAATTTTATGTTACATATGTTTTACTATAAAAAAAACTTTTAAAAAGTATCTAATGCTCTCTGATCATTATTCCCTGCTCCTGCAGGAATTCTGGGAGCCTTTTGTTGAGTTCATTCCCAATCAACATATTCTGGAAAGAGACAGAATTCAGTAAGTAGCAAAAAAGTTTGTTCAAAAGCTAGGCCTGCCTTCATTGTTTGTATTTCTCAGTACAAAGTCACTTTAGCATCATACTCCTTTCTTCCCCCTCTCCCTCCCCTAAGAGAGGCGAGTAGGGGAAAACAAAAACAAAAACGAGTGAAATTCTACACCAGAGGCAGCAGGACAAACTTCTATGAGATTAATGGGTCTAGAACAGCTTCCAGGAGCCAGGAAGCTGCCACTCAAAGGTGGCCTGCATAACATGGATGGGGAGAAGCTCAGGGCCAAGTCATGAGAGAAGCCCGCCTGTCCATCACCCACATCCCAGGAACAGCTCAGGTACCTGCCAGGTGATCACCTGCCCAGGAGGTTTGGGCACTTACCTCAGAGAAGTGTCTCTCAGTAATGTTCAGAGCAGTCAGGGCAATCTGACGGTTCTCGTGAAGTTGCAAAGCCTCAATTCTATCAATCCCACCGAGTCCTTCTATCAGCAGACACATGCTTTCCTTCTGAGAAATCTTCTCTGCTGCCTGTGGGCCGTAGAAGAGTGAGACTCTGCACCAAAGCGCTTAGGACGTGGGGCTTCACCTCAGCAGAATCGGATGAAAGCCACCCACTCCAGAATGGGCAGTTGTAGTGTTATTTTCCCAGACTGACTTAAAATTGCATTGTCTTCCTCTCATTTTGGATATTTGTCATCTGTCTATTGAGGTTTATCTTCATTGCACAAAATACAGTATTTTTTTTTTCTGAATATGCCATCATCTATATATCCATCACTAAACACTATTTGGTAGGTATCTCCCTTCTAATTAATAGAGATTGCTTTAAAAACAGAGAAAAGAATGTTCAAGTGATACTATGTAAATGCAGATGTTCTGGCCCTGCACTCCCTGGAAAGCCTTGAGGGGTCGGGCAGGAGACCCTGGGTGACAGAAGCCACACCATGGCAACTAATGAGGTCCCTGGAAACAAATGATGTGATTTGATTTCATCCAATGCTGATCATTGGATTTCTCATCCATGGGTATTCACTCACTCAACATTTGTACATATACTATGCCTAGAGCCCGTGCTCTGCAACAAGAGAAGCCACCACGATGAGAAGCCCACGCACCACAACGAAGAGTAGCCACAACTAGAGAAAGCCTGTGCGCAGCAATGAAGATCCAGCACAGCCAAAAATAAATAAATAAAAATAAATAAAAGGAGTCCTCCGGTGTTACTTTGAAACTTTTCAAATGGCTTAGTCACATATAAAAAGACCTTAACCAAATGAATATTGCCAGCCCCCACGATGGCCTGAGATGATCCCAGCCTCTGGGTATTTATGCCCCTGTGTAGCCCCCTCCCATGTTGAAATGGTCTGATCTGTGTAACCAGTAGGATGCTGTTGAAATAACCTCCTTCACAGGTCATAAAAGACATTGGGGCTTCCACTTTGCTTTCTAAGGTCACTTGCTTCAGGGGAAGCCAGTTGCCATGATGCGAGGGCACTCAAGCAGTCCCAGGGAATCCATGTGGTAAGAATAACTTTCTAGGCATGTGAGTGAGTCATCTTGGAAGCTGATCCTCCAGCCTCCACCAAGCCTTCAGATGAAACTGCAGCCCCAGTTTCCATCTTGAACTTCATGAAAGACCCTGAGCCAGAACCATCCAACTATGCTGCCTCCAGATTCCTAACCCCAGAAACCATGTGAGATAATAAATGTTTGTTTTAAGCCACCAAGGAGTAATTTGTTGTTCAGTATACAACCAACACAAATAGTATGTAAATATTGGCTTAACTTACATTTCAGAAATAAGACTTTTCTAGAATTCTAATTCAAGGCTTTGTAGTCCATTTTCCCAGCCACATAGCTGAATGGAAAAGGAACTCTAGTATGGTCCCTCGAGATCTATCATCGCTAACGTCCTGCTGCTTCCTTCAAGTATATTCTATGTTTCAGTCTTCCAAAAGAGCCAGCCACGTGGCTCATTGACTATTTTTTTCCTTGCTTCAGACCTTTGATTGGTTTCTCCTTCTCACTCAGAGCAAGTCCACGTTCTCACAGACCTTCCGTGATCTGGCCCCTGGGTCCCTTGAGCCTGTTTCCCACCACCTTTCATCCCTTTGTTCTGCTCTGGCCACACCCCCCTCCTTGCTTTTTAAGATTTCCTTCACCTAGAGTGCTCTTTCCCAGGTATCCACAGGACTCACTTACTTCTTTCAGGTCTTTGCTCAAATGTCCTTCCTCAGTGAAGTTTCTCCTAACTACTACATATAAGAGATCACCATCCCCTCTCCACTCTGGGCCATCAGTAACTACCCCTCTATCAGATATATTTTACCCGTAACTCTCTATCTGATGTCTGTTCCCCTCCCCACTAATACAAAAGCTCTATAGAACAAGGACTTTGCTTTGTCATTTCCTGAACATCTAAAACAGTGCTGGGCACACAAACACTTATCTGAGAAAATGAAGATGATGGACCTTCTTTGAAAGGCCTCTTGTCTTGTCATCCACAGGATGTGTGGACAAAGGGAGGGGGTGAGGAAGTAGAGAGGAAAAGAGAATCCTAGTTAGGTTTTTTGTTTTTGTTGGTTTTTTTTGTGTGTGGTATGCGGGCCTCTCACCGCTGTGGCCTCTCCCATTGCGGAGCACAGGCTCCAGACGCGCAGGCTGAGCAGCCATGGCTCATGGGCCCAGCCGCTCCGTGGCATGTGGGATCTTCCCAGACCGGGGCACGAACCCGTGTCCCCTGCATCAGCAGGCGGACTCTCAACCACTGCGCCACCAGGGAAGCCCCTAGTTAGGTTTTAAGGACCAAATTAAACATCTTAATTTAGAGACTGCTATTTAGAAACCCACCTGTTCAGAACAGCTCACCTGGAGGATAAAAAAGAGGATGTCGAGAATGATGAGAACAATTTTGGTGTCTGGGATGGTGAGAAGATTTATTAGTGGCTCCAGGACTCCAGCCTGGACAAGCTGGATCAACTGGTCCACGGTGCCCCCAGTTGTGAAGTTAGCCACTGTCCAGACAGCCTCTTTCTGGACTTTAAAGTCTCCCTGCAGAGAGAGAACATTTCCATTCTTGACAGATCCTGAAGAATTTAAATATACTGATGCAAACATGGTTCAATTTCTAGGTAGGCTGGACTACCTAATTCCCAGGACTATATGTGCAATTTACACAGAATCCCTTGGCAACCTGCCTTTAGTTTTTGAGCAGAAGACAGCATCTTTGAGAAGCCAAGGAGGAGGAAAGGCAGACTCATGTGGGGTCTTAGAGGGAGGTTCTAAATTCAAACAGACTCACTTTCTTAAGTCAGGTTATCGGAAAAAGAGAACCAACATCACCCAATCAATACAAATTAGGGATTTTAGGTTATAGTGACCCATGGCTACATTTCTAGTCTTTCTGCTCCAGTAAAACTTTGGACAAGAAGCTCCAGAGCTACAAAGTTGAGCACACAGTCTGGAGGGGACAGAGGAAAGCCACTGAAATATCACTCAATGCATCACTTACATTTATAAAAAGCACTTGGCCCAGAGAGAAGGGAGTCATTTATCACAGATCCTTCTATCCCTTTGAAGGAGGAGTTATTCCCATTTTATGGCTGGGGAAAACTGACTCAGTTTAAAACAAAGTTAAAAAAAAAAAAACACCAAAAAAACCAAACCAAAACAAAAAACGTATGGCTCCAAGCAAGCTATAGTTCAAAAGGTACAGTTTGAAAAAAGATTACTCCTTGATCCTGACTAGATGTTTCTGATTAGAATACGTACAGACTCACAGTAGGATAGGAAGTGTCCGATAGACTGGAAGATGCCATGATTTGGGTAGCAAACCTGGGCTACCTTTTTGTACCTAATGCACACCTGGGAACCCACCAGCCAACCTGAGAGCAGGACACGGCCAGTGCCTCCTTTTCCCCATCCTACTCAGTAACCTCTGTCCGCAACCCCAGGTCACCACTCCTGACTTGTTTCACAAGTCGATGGTTTAAACATAGCTCATCCACTAAAAGGTGACAAAAAGAAATGCTGACCCTCTTAATTGTCCTGGGGAAAGGAAGTAGGAATCAGGAGGTAGAAGGAAGCTTTATTGTATTTCTACTGTTATATCTGGATTTTCTATATATATTACCCCTTTCATCAATGTGATTTTTACACTGCAAAGTCTTCAGTGTATAATATCACTGTAACCCGATACGTTTTTCCTCCTAAAACAAAACCAAGCCAAACCTCATCCCTTTTTGCCAAGGAGAGTAGATGGCACATTCTTTTAACGCTAGAGATGAGCCAGTATTTACCAGCTCAAGATTCCTCTGGGTATTTGAGCTGTGGGATCACCTTTTCACTGGCCAATTCTTGCTGAGTCTTCTAAATTTTTAATGGATTGTTCAAAATGGGATGCCCCTTTCTTTTTTTCAGGGAGAGTTAGGAAACTTAATGTTTCATAGGTTCGTCGTGATCTCAATTAGTTTTGCTTCTCAGCCTGCCTCTGAAGAGCTAAAGAAGTTCAACACAGGGCCCGCTGGAGAGTAACCTTTTGTCACGTGGGCCACTTACGTTTTCTAGAACAGCCACCAAGGGAGGCAGCACACCGCAAGCGATCAGCTGCTGGATGTGCTGGCGGGGCCCCGCGGCCACGTTGCTTAGGGCCCAGGCTGCCTCCTTCTGGATGGAGGAGCGGGGGTGTGTGAGGAGCTGGGGCAGCACAGCTAGGATGCCTGCGTCCAGGGCCAGCTGGGTCTGGTGGTCCGTCCCTGTGACAATGTTCCCCACAGTGCGCAGAGAGGGGGTCTGGAAGAACAAGGTGAGAAAGTGTCACCAAGTACCACGAATTCATCACCGTGGAAGGTGACCATTGCACCAAGCTCCGTGCCCTCCCAAACATCCATCGTGCTGTGCTGATGGTTTTCTGGAAGCCTGTGAACAATGATTATATCCACGATCCTTATTAATTCTGTGCATCCATGGCTGTTTACATAGTTTAAAGGTACTCGCTAGCCCCCCAGTAGTTCCAGCTCAAGTGGTATAGAGGTCAAGAGATATACTATCAAATGATGCTGTCCTTTTCATATCCTTACATTGGGAAAATTGGTAAATTGATGGTTGCCTTTACAATGTAATAATTTCTACTGAATTTGTATTTAGCACGAGTATCAAGTTTCTGCTGTAGGGACTTCCCTGGTGGCACAGTGGTTAAGAATCCACCTGCCAATGCAGGGGACACGGGTTCCAGCCCTAGGGTGGGAAGATCCCATATGCTGCGGAGCAACTAAACCAGTGTGCCACAACTACTGAGCCTGCGCTCTAGAGCCCGCGAGCCACAGCTACTGAGCCCGCGAGCCACAACTACTGAAGCCCGCGCGCCTAGAGCCTGTGCTCCACAACAAGAGAAGCCACCGCAATGAGAAGCTCACGCACTGCAACCAAGAGTAGCCCCCCCTCGCCGCAACTAGAGAGAACTCGCGCGAAGCAACAAAGACCTAATGCAGGCAAAAATAAAATATAAATAAATAAATAAATAACTAGTCAACCACCACAAACCACTTTGGGAATGAGGCTGGTCCCTATAATTAACCTCATTTAAAAAAAAAGTTTCTGTTGTATATGTTATTAGAGCTAGTGAAATCTCAGTGGACTTTTTGTTTTGGTGTATTCATAAAGCTTCTCTCCATAACTTTTTTTTTTTTTTTTTGCGGTATGCAGGCCTCTCACCGTTGTGGCCTCTCCTGTTGCAGAGCACAGGCTCCGGACACGCGCAGGTTCAGCGGCCATGGCTCACGGGCCCAGCCACTCCGTGGCATGTGGGATCTTCCCGGACCAGGGCACCAACCCGTGTCCCCTGCATCGGCAGGTGGACTCTCAACCACTGCGCCACCAGGGAAGCCCCTTCTCTCAATAACTTTGAAGGTCCCCAGGACGGGTCTATGATTGGGCTTAAGACAACTGTCCTAGGAGGGCTGACTGTGGATTTATTTTGGTTTCTCTGCATGGTAGTGGCAGCCCCAGCACAGCCCATCAACAGTTCTAGAGTTTTCCTAGCCTATCGTGCTAGGTATCTGCTGCTCGAGTGAGAGATGTTAGAAGTGCCATAGGCCAATCACAGCCTTGCCAGGACTGCCGCAGTTGGGCCCCAAGCCCCCACGATGAACAACTCCTTGAAGATGTTGTCTTCACACCTTCCATGATCCCGGCACGATCCCCAAACTAACCTTGACTTCTGAGGAATGCTACCCTCATCTCAGAACAGATGATGGCTACAACTGCATAATATACAATATTAGGCATAGAAATCAAAAGGGGTACCCATGCTTCAAACTACATTTTCAAGAAGTATATTATGTAAGTGACATATGTCTCAGAGTCAAGTATTTGCGTGGTTTTACTTACTTTTCACCTATATCTGAAGTAGTCTAAGAGAACCAGCTGGGGAGAGGATAAGGGGGAATTATCTTTTATACTTGAGTAAGAAATTCAAATGTTACGAGCTTCACGTTAAAACACACACACAGACACACAAACATGCACACCAACTTGTTAACGTCTACATGCATAGACCAGTAGAATGAAAGGCCACAAAAGAATAGTTCATTGGGTGGAGGGATTATAAGCAATTTTAATTGGTGCTCTTCTATCTTTTCTAGTTATCAGACCAAGAAAAAGTAAGTCACTGAATACCCACTAGGATTTTGGATCAAAGTCGATTCAAGTCTTTGGCTACAGAGTAGCAGAGACCAGGGAAATGCAGATGAACAGCTTTGTTCCAGGTAAAGGATGAATGTCAGCTGGGGAAGGCTTGGGGGTAGGAGAGAACAGAACCTGCTCAAGTGACGATGACCCACAGACTCTAATCTGAAGGCCCCTACAGAGACCGACATGACCCGGGACACTTACCAAGACATTGAGTTCTGAGCTGCTCATGAGCTCAACCAGCCTGGGCAGGACCCCCGTGTCCACCACTTGGCCGATGCGTGTATCACAGCCGTCGGTGAGGTAGGACAGAGCCCAGCAGGTGTCCGAGAGAACCTCTTCATCTGGGTGCCACAGGAGGTGGAAGAGGGTGGGCAACATCTGCTTCACTGCGTGATCAGAAGGGTATGGGTTCTTGTTCCGGCACAGGTTGGACAAGGTCCATGTGATGTTCCGCAGGAATGTGACCTGTAACGAGGAGACTGTCTCCAGCAAGGGGTGCAAAGAAGGAAAACACCAATGGCAATGTGTCCTGACCATCTTTGATCAATAGGATCGACCCACATGAACCCAAGCCTTTGAACTTCAAACAGGAATTTATTCTAGGTAATAAGTATAGGAGGAACACAGAGAATGAGCTTTGTTTTATATGCAAACGTCAGATGGAGGTTTCCTTATATTCTTCAAAATGTCCTTCCCCACTTGACTCGATTGATGACCTAATTTCATTTCTCATTGATGAAACAAAGATCAAGCAGGAGTTACTTGGTCTTCCCACCAGCCTATGAACTCTACCAACATGTCCTAACCACGTTTTTGACCTTCTATTTGAAGATCAGTCTTCCCATCCGTCCCCAGGATCACCTCTCTCCTCTGGATCAGTCCCACCAGTATAGAAACACACTATGCGACATTCAACCCCTACCCTTGGTGCCTCTCCAGCCATCACCCCACTTCTATTTTTCAGAATCCATCCTCAAGGAGGCATCCGTATTCACTGTCTATCTCCTTCTTCTACCCCCTTCTAGTCTGGTTTCTTCCCCTACTTCTTTGGAGTTAGTGATGAAATCAGCTCCTTCCAAGTCACCAAATCCAAGCTTTTTGAAAAAGCTCTTTTTGCCATCTGTGACACCAAGCCTGGTGTTGTACTGTCAAATGGGCTGTTTCTTCTCATTCTTCTTAGCAGGTCCTACTGAGTTCTGAATTTCAGAGCCCTCAGGACTTGGTCTTGGTTTTCCTCACACTCTAGAGCAGAGGTCAGCCAACTTTTTCTGTAAAAGGCCAGATAATAAAGTTTTTCAACTTTGCAGGCCACGTGGTCTCTGTTGCAACTTATCCATTCTGCCCTCTAACACTGCAAAAGCCACAGACAATATGTATGTAAATGAATGGGTGTGGCTGTTTATTTCAAATAAATAAAACTTTATTTAAAAAAACAAGCAGTTGGCCAGGTTAGATTGGCTGATCCCTGCTCTGGCTGACCTTGCCCAGCTGGATGACACATACATGCACAATCATCTAGATAGACCTGCATATCTATCTATCTGTTGTTGCTGCAATGATGCCTCTCACTGGCTTCAACTTAATAGGCACAACTAAGGCTCCAATTCCTTCTTCCCTCTATCCTCCCCACATCTCTAGGAGGACAGTGCTCTAAACAAACTAACCTGAAACCCGAGGGCATCCTCACTTCTTTCTGTCTCCCCCTTCTATGCCCATCACAGCAGCAACCCAGGTCCATCTGCTTCTCCATCTCCCTCTGCTATAATCCTATAGCAAGCAGCCAGAATGGTCTTTCTGGAAAATCACGCCACTTTACTTCCTGCCTTGAAACCCTCCAAAGCCTTCCTTTTGCCACCAAGATGATGTCTAAGTCCCTTGCCCTACTTGTCATCTTATATCGCTCTCTCCTTGCAAGCTCCCTTGGTCATGCCAGCCTTTTTCCGGTTCAACCATATCAGGTTCTCTCTCACCTTGAAGGCAGGGCATCTATTCCCTTGACTTTTGGAAGCTGCCTTCTCTTCATTTTTGTTTGAGGCAAAACTAGAACCCAAATTCCATTCCTAACCCAGGGAGTCCTCTAGTGTTGCCACAGCAATCAACTTGGACCCTAAGCTTCCAACCTAGACCCTATTTATTACCCAGGAACAGAACTGGTGAGCCGCTAATTCTGTCTGTACCCCTGGAACAGAGAGCTCAGTCATCTACTTTTGCAGGATTGTAAGCTTAGAAAAACTTGAATGGGTCTCTTCTAATCCCCAACGCCCCCCGCAAAGAAAGATCAGCACTACTGCCCTTGAGGACAAATTTGGATCAACTTCTACCCAAAGTAATATTCAGTCCTAGGCCTTGTTCATCATTACTATTGTTAGGGGGCCGGGCAGCAACAACATGGCCTAGCATTGATTTGGAATTACATATGCGATTTCCCAACTTTGGGAACCTGTTACCTAACTAGGTTACCTCATTAAAAAGACACTCACTGGGGACCTCCCTGGTGGTCCAGTGGTTAAGAATCTGCCTTCCAATGCAGGGGACGCGGGTTCAATCCCTGGTCAGTGAACTAAGATCCCACATGTCACGGGGCAACTGAGCTGCACGCTGCACCTACTGACCCCATGCACCACAACTAGAGAGAAGCCTGCACACCGCAACAAAGAGCCCGCATGCCGCAACTAAGACCCGACGCAGCCAAATAAATAAATGAATAAATAAAATTAATTAAAAAAAGACATTCACTGGTATACTTGATGAAACCAGGGTCAGCAGATGTGGAATGGCATCACTCAAGATAACGTCGTCTCTGAATTTTGGTCCATCACCTACAAATAGACAAGAACATGACACTCAAAGAGGGAACAGAGAGAGTCCTGGGGTGGGTGAGTAATTCTTCACAAGTCTCTGCAAAGGGGGAGAGGCCAAAACTCATTCCTGGGTTGGGCAAGTAGATAGTATAGCCATGAACTAGACCCTGGGTCTCTGACATGTTGGTTGAATAGATGGCCTGATGTGGAAATCAGGCACCACACAGCAGGGATTGCTATAAGCAGAGTCTCTGGACCCATCAAGGAGCCAGCCAACTGGGCCCAGGCAGCGCGCTCTAAATGCTGGTGGCATCTCACAGCATGGTTCTCAGGAGACAAAGGCCACTATAGACCAAATTGTCTTCCCAGAAGGCTTTGACATGGGGCAGTAACTTCCAAATGCAACTCAGAACAAAGTCTGGGAGATGGACAGATTCTAGCCATCAGTTTTCTGCTACTTTGGCTAGAATACCAATTTTAGACCCTAGACGTCTCAGCCTGTAATTCTTCAATCATCAGGCAAGGTATAAGTTATACTACACCACCCAATTTCGCCTGTTCCTTACTGCACTAAGCAAAATGAGAGACGAAATCTCTGTAATAGTTGCTTTATTTCTGCAAGCTTTTAAAAAGTAGACTTATTTTATATTCTGTGTTTGCTAATTCCATCCTCTGAAGTCCTTGGAGGTCTAATCACATTGTTTGCTTCTGCTGACTCAGTCATAGTGGATTGTTGACTTTCTGAACTTGAAATTGCTAATATTTGGCTGATCTTAATTTGTCAAAATCCTGAGGGGCCCGACTGAGTTTGTTTCCCCCAGAGAGCGTCACATTTATATTCAGCCAGGGATCCTGGAGTTCCTAACCTGACAGCACTCACTCCCCAGCTTGTGTTTTCACAGACCATGCAGGGAATACAGTATCCAGTCCCAAATCCATGAGGCCAGTCTTAGGATTGCGTTTTCAGGGGAGACTTTTAGCCTAAACTAAGCAGACATTTTCGTGTGTATTCCCTGGGCAACTTTCACTGAAGGTAGAATTCTTTTAGGGTACTGGGTGATGTAAGGGTCTGTCATAAAATCCCCACATTGCATGAGCCAAAGACTTGTCTTTTGTTCCTGAAGCCACTAAGCCCTGAGGCTGTAGGACCCCAGTCTTGGCAGGTGTCCCTAGGCAGCCTGGAGCTTCAGAACATACCATGCCTTCTAGCTTCAGCTTCAATTTTTGGTCTCTGAACTTGACTCTGAATTTCGGAAAGGCCCGTACTCTTCCCAGCATTGCTAGGTATTTATACTTAAAATGTCTGATCTACAATACTACCCAAAGAATTCCCATCGCATGCCACTCACAAGGCCCACCATTTTCTTTGCCCCCTGCCCCCCACCAAGGGGAGAGGCTCACCTGCTATATTACCAAGGGCCCACACTGCCTGTTCACACACAGTCATATGAGGGGAAGACAGGAGCTCAACCAAGGGCTGGATGGCCCCTCCGTCCACGACAGCACGAGTCAGCTCCGAAGTACCGGAGGCAATATTGGTCAGAGCCCAGGCTGCCTCAAGCTGCAAGCGGGGATGAAGGGATGACTTCAGGAACTCCACCAGCCTGGGAATGAGCCCTGCATCAACAATCAGCTTCAGAGGAGGGTTCTTTTCCCGGGACAGCATTTTCCTTCGTAGTGTAAGAGAAAAGACAAGAACATGTCCTGTGAGGCAGGTAAGAAGAACCTCCTTTATGGATGTTCTTGGCATTCCTAACTATCAAATGAAACAAACCCCTGGGCCAGAGCTCCTTCATATCCTAGAGTTCAGCCGGTAGCACTCTGCAGTGATGAAGCAATATTTTTCCCTTTAGTTATTATCTGTGAGCCGCCATTCCTGTTGAGGCCAATTTAAATTAAGCCATTCATCTCTGACCACTTGCATATCTTAAGTTATTCTCTTAAGTTATTCTCAAGGACAGGGTAGAGGAGCAATTTCATCTCACTTTTGGATGGACCGGCCTTTTCTTATATTGTGTGGGCATTTTGCCACTGCCAAGAAACCAAATAGGCTGCTGGAACCCATTTCTAGCTATGTATCTGTCAATAATACAAGTCTGTTTGGTGATACCTGGCTGCCTGGGTGGCCTGGAAACATAGTTCTGGATCTGAGGCATTGACACCATTGATTATTTCTTGCAGGGTGAGGCTGACCTGCGAGGAGACATACATTCAAGTCAGAGTCTCTGCCAAAAGGAACCACAGGTCATCTAGTCTAGCCATCTATCTGATTAGAAGAAGCTGGCTTGAACACCAAGTCTCAATGTGTATGCTGGTCTGTATTAGGGGAAGGAAGAACATTTGGTGGTCTCACTGATTTGTGGGACACTCCCCATGCTCTGGGGGATAGGTAATTCCTATCATCACTTGGATCCCCAGCACCTTTTTATCCCATGCAGTAAGAACATGCTAGTGGGTGGCAGCAAAAATGGGAGAACAAGGACCTCAAAATTCTCTCCTCCAGAAAAGCAACAAGAAACCTGAAAAATAGAATCAACTTTTTTAGAACTCTGGAAACTGACCAAAGGTTTGCAGCAATTTGTTTTATTCAAGCTGAAAAGGGTTTATTCAAGAAAAATGTCTAAATCTCAGTAAGAACAGCAAGGCTTATGGCATTTTGCCTTGCCTTATTCCCACTCCTCCCCCAGCTCTGTGGTAGCTTTGAAAACCAACAGCCCAGCAGCCACTGGAGGAGGCAGAACAGGTTGGTGCTCCCTTAAAGCCTCATTCCCAGAGAATTATTATTATTCGATGCTTCTCGTGGTTTCCTGGGAGATCCCATTTGTAAGATTCTATTTTATTTGACTCAGAGCTCACACAATGCAAAAAGTCTTTTCCCTGTAGGTATTTGTTAAAAACAGTTAGAGGAAGTGGTTCAACTTCACAGCTGCTTGGGGTGGGGGGTGGGGGGGTCAGATAACAGTTGGGGGCAAACAATAGACTAACCAAAAAACTTAAAAGGCAAAGCTGGGAATGAGATGTTCATTGGGGCTTTGAGAACTCCAACATGTTCCTGAAAATCTAGAAGGTCACATGCCTCTATAGAACCGTTGCACATGCTCATATAAAATGGAGAAGACCCTGAGGTCTCACCTCTGGCTGACTTTGAGGCTCTGTGCAAGCAGGAAGTGAAGGTTTAAGGCAGCATTGTCAACTTCCTCGTTGAATGTTGAAGGCATGCCCCAACATGCACACAGAATGCCTTGGCAAAGACTGGGTGAATTTTTGCTTCCAAGTGTGTAAGGAAATCTCTGTCCAATCATTAGCTGACCACTAAGCTAACTGAGCAGAGAATTCAGTGCCTACACATGACAAAGAATACAAACTTTACAAAATCAACTCAAAAGTCACTGGACGAACAAACAATGAGCAACAACAACAAACCCTGGGCAAGGGGTGGGGGGGCAGATTTTATATCCAAAGTTGCCACATTATTTTAAATGACTAGTTGTTAAAGAAATTACAAGACATTCAAAGTATACACGTATACAAGCAAAAAACAAGGCAATTAATAGAAACTGTCCCTGAGGAGCCCAGACATTGGACTTACTAGACAAAGACTTTAAATATGTTCAAAGAACTAAATGAAAGCATGTCTAAAGAACTAAAGGAAAGTCTAAGAATGATGTCCTAGAGACATAAGAATGATGTCTTAGACACAGAACAAATCATCAGTGAACTTAAAGATGGGTCCATTGAGATTAAGCAGCATGAGGGAAAAAAAGAATGAATTGATCTTAGCCAAAAGGCCAAGAAGCAAGAATAGTAGCTATTCCTATCAGTTTAATTTCTGACACACCCTCTATCCAAGGACAATATATTAAATGGATTTTGGAACTAGGAGATGGAATAGAACTTTGCTCCATCCACTCCATGCATTGACCCAGGTATTACTGTACTTCCAGGAATAGTGCACCCCCTTTGAGGGAAATAAAGACTGTGTTTTTTATTAAAAAACAAATGAAGATTAAACTTAACACAGCCTTACAGATCAACAGCATATGCATAATAGAATGGAAAAGAGAGAGAAAGGGGCAGAAAGTATATTTGAAGAAATGATTTCCAAAAACATTGCAAATTTGATGAAGAAATTAATCTACACCTCTGAGAAGCTTAATGAACTTCAAACAGGAAAAACTCCAAGAGATCCACACTCAGACACATCATAAAATGTTGGAAGCCAAAAACAAAAAGAGAATTTTGAAATCAGGAAAAGAGAAGCAACTCACCATACACAAATCCTCAACAATATCAAGAGCTGATTTATCCCCAGAAAGCATAAATGACATATTTAAAATGCTGAGAGCAAGTTTGTCAAGCTAGAATTCTATACATGGCAAATTATAATAAAATGGAGAAATTAAGACATTCTCAGATAAACCTGAGAGAATTCATTGTCAGCAAACTCACTCTACAAGAAGAGAGTTCTTCGGGTACTGGAAACTAGATAATAACCAAAAACATGAAGAAACCAGCAACACCAGAAAGGAAAATATAATGGTAAATATAAAAGACAGTATAGGGCTTCCCTGGTGGCGCAGTGGTTGAGAGTCCGCCTGCTGATGCAGGGAACACGGGTTCGTGCCCTGGTCCGGGAAGATCCCACATGCCATGGAGCGGCTGGGCCCGTGAGCCATGACTGCTGAGCCTGCACATCCAGAGCCTGTGCTCCAGCAATGGGAGAGGCCACAACAGTGAGAGGCCCGTGTACCGAAAAAAAAAAAAGACAGTATAGTAGATAGCCTCATCCAACAGCAGGCAAACAGCAGAAGCAAGAAGAACTACAATCCTGCAGCCTGTGGAACAAAAACCACATTCACAGAAAGACAGACAAGATGAAAAGGCAGAGGGCTATGTACCAGATGAAGGAACAAGATAAAACCCGAGAAAAACAACTAAATGAAGTGGAGATAGGCAACTTTCCCGAAAAAGAATTCAGAATAATGATAGTGAAGATGATCCAGGACCTTGGAAAAAGAATGGAGGCAAAGATTGAGAAGATGCATGAAATATTTAACAAAGACCTAGAAGAATTAAAGAACAAACAAACAGAATGAACAATACAGTAATTGAAATGAAAACTACACTAGAAGGAATCAATAGCAGAATAACTGAGGCAGAAGAACAGATAAGTGACCTGGAAGACAGAATGGTGAAATACACTGCTGTGGAACAGAATAAAGAAAAAAGAATGAAAAGAAAGGAAGACAGCCTCAGAGACCTCTGGGACAACATTAAACCCAACAATATTCGCATTACAGGGGTCCCAGAAGGAGAAGAGAGAGATAAAGGACCCGAGAAAATATTTGAAGAGATTATAGTCGAAAACTTCCCTAGGATGGGAAAGGAAATAGCCACCCAAGTCCAGGAAGGGCAGAGAGTCCCATACAGGATAAACCCAAGGAGAAACACGCCAAGATACACAGTAATCAAATTGGCAAAAATTAAAGACAATAAAAAATTATTGAAAGCAGCAAGGGAAAAACAACAAATAACATACAGGGGAACTCCCATAAGGTTAACAGCTGATTTCTCAGCAGAAACTCTACAAGCCAGAAGGGAGTGGTATGACATATTTAAAGTGATGAAAGGGAAGAACCTACAACCAAGATTACTCTACCCAGCAAGGATCTCATTCAGATTCGATGGAGACATCAAAAGCTTTACAGACAAGCAAAAGCTAAGAGAATTCAGTACCACCAAACCAGCTCTACAACAAATGCTAAAGGAACTTCTCTAAGTGGGAAACACAAGAGAAGAAAAGGACCTACAAAAGTAACCCAAAACAATTAAGAAAATGGTAACAGGAACATACATATCGATAATTACCTTAAACGTGAATGGATTAAATGCTCCAACCAAAAGACACAGGCTTGCTGAATGGATACAAAAACAAGACCCATATATATGCTGACTACAAGAGACCCACTTCAGACCTAGGGACACATACAGACTGAAAGTGAGGGGATGGAAAAAGATATTCCATGCAAATGGAAATCAAAAGAAAGCTGGAGTAGCAATACGCATATCAGATAAAATAGACTTTAAAATAAAGAATGTTGCAAGAGACAAGGAAGGACACTACATAATGATCAAGGGATCAATCCAAGAAGAAGATATAACAATTATAAATATATATGCACCCAACATAGGAGCACCTCAATACATAAGGCAACTGCTAAGAGCTATAAAAGAGGAAATCGACAGTAACACAATAATAGTGGGGGACTTTAACACCTCACTTACACCAATGGACAGATCATCCAAACAGAAAATTAATAAGGAAACACAAGCTTTAAATGACACAATAGACCACATAGATTTAACTGATATTTATAGGACATTCCATCCAAAAAAAGCAGATTACACTTTCTTCTCAAGTGCACATGGAACATTCTCTACGATAGATCACATCTTGGGTCACAAATCAAGCCTCAGTAAATTTAAGAAAATTGAAATCACATCAAGCATCTTTTCTGACCACAACACTATGAGATTAGAAGTGAATTACAAGGAAAAAAATGTATAAAACACAAACACATGGAGGTTAAACAATACATTACTAAATAACCAAGAGATCACTGAAGAAATCAAAGAGGAAATCAAAAAATACCTAGAGACAAATGACAATGAAAACACGACGATCCAAAACCTATGGGATGCAGCAAAAGCAGCTCTAAGAGGGAAGTTTATAGCTATACAAGTCTACCTCAAGAAACAAGAAAAATCGCAAATAAACGATCTAACCTTACACCTGAAGAACTAGAGAAAGAAGAACAAACAAAACTCAAAGTTAGCAGAGGAAAAGAAATCATAAAGATCAGAGCAGAAATAAATTAAATAGAAACAAAGAAAACAATAGCAAAGATCAATAAAACTAAAAGCTGGTTCTTTGAGAAGATAAACAAAATTGATAAACAATTAGCCAGACTCATCAAGTAAAAGAGAGAGAGGACTCAAATCAATAAAATTAGAAATGAAAAAGGAGAAGTTACAACAGACACCGCAGAAATACAAAGCATCCCAAGAGACTACTACAAGCAACTCTATGCCAATAAAATGGACAACCTGGAAAAATGGACAAATTCTTAGAAAGGTATAACCTTCCAAGACTGAACCAGGAAGAAATAGAAAATATGAACAGACCAATCACAAGTAATGAAATTGAAACTGTAGTTAAAAATCTTCCAACAAACAAAAGTCCAGGACCAGGTGGCTTCACAGGTGAATTCTATGAAACATTTAGAGAAGAGCTAACACCTATCCTTCTCAAACTCTTCCAAAAAATTACGGAGGAAGGAACACTCCCAAACTCATTCTATGAGGCCACCATCACCCTGATACCAAAACCAGACAAAGATACTACAAAAAAAGAAAATTACAGACCAATATCACTGATGAATATAGATGCAAATATAGATGCAAAAATCCTCAACAAAATACTAGCAAACAGAATCCAACAACACATTAAAAGGATCATACACCATGATCAAGTGGGATTTATCCAGGGATTCAAGGATTCTTCAATATATGCAAATCAATCAATGTGATACACCATACTAACAAATTGAAGACTAAAAACCATATGATCATCTCAATAGATGCAGAAAAAGCTTTTGACAAAATTCAGCACCCATTTATGATAAAAACTCTCCAGAAAGTTGGCATAGAGGGAACCTACCTCAACATAATAAAGGCCATATATGACAAACCCACAGCAAACATCATTCTCAATGGTGAAAAACGGAAAGCATTTCCGCTAAGATCAGGAACAAGACAAGTATGTTCACTCTCACCACTATTATTCAACATAGTTTTGGAGGTCCTAGCCACAGCAATCATAGAATAAAAAGAAATAAAAGGAATACAAATTGGAAAAGAAGTAAAACTGTCACTGTTTGCAGGTGACATGATACTATACATAGAGAATCCTAAAGATGCCACCAGAAAACTACCAGAGCTAATCAATGAATTTGGTAAAGTTGCAGGATACAAAATTAATGCACAGAAATCTCTTGCATTCCTGTATACTAATAATGAAAAATCTGAAAGAGAAATTAAGGAAACACTCCCATTTACCATTGCAACAAAAAGAATAAAATACCCAGGAATAAACCTACCTAGGGAGACAAAAGACCTGTATGCAGAAAACTATAAGACACTGATGAAAGAAATTAAAGATGATACCAACAGATGGAGAGATATACCATGTTCTTGGATTGGAAGAATCAATATTGTGAAAATGACTATACTAACAAAAGCAATCTACAGATTCAATGCACTCCCTATCAAATTACCAATGGCATTTCTAACAGAACTAGAACAAAAAATCTTAAAATTTGTATGGAGACACAAAAGATCCTGAATAGCCAAAGCAGTCTTGAGGAAAAAAAGCGGAGCTGGAGGAATCAGACTCCCTGACTTCAGACTATACTACAAAGCTACAGTAATGAAGACAATATGGTACTGGCACAGAAACAGAAATATAGATTAATGGAACAAGATAGAGGGCCCAGAGATAAACCCATGCACCTATGGTCAACTAATCTATGACAAAGGAGGAAATGATATACAATGGAGAAAAGACAGTCTCTTCAATAAGTGGTGCTGGGAAAATTGGACAGCTACATGTAAAAGAATGAAATGAGAACAATCCCTAACACCATACACAAAAATAAACTCAAAATGGATTAAAGACCTATATGTAAGGCCAGACACTATAAAAACTATTAGAGGAAAACATAGGCAGAACACTCTATGACATAAATCAGAGCAAGATCCTTTTTGACTCACCTCCTAGAGAAATGGAAGTAAAACCAAAAATAAACAAATGGGACCTAATGAAACTTAAAAGCTTTTGCACAGCAAAGGAAACCATAAACAAGACAAAAAGACAACTCTCAGAATTGGAGAAAATATTTGCAAGTGAAGCAACTGACAAAGGATTAATCTCCAAAATTTACCAGCAGCTCGTGTAGCTCAATATCAGAAAAACAAACAACCCAATCCAAAAATGGGCAGAAGACCTAATAGACATTTCTCCAAAGAAGATATACAGATTGCCAACAAACACATGAAAGAATGCTCAACATCACTAATCATTAGAGAAATGCAAATCAAAACTACAATGAGGTTATCACCTCACACCAGTCAGAATGGCCATCATCAGAAAATCTACAAACAACAAATGCTGGAGAGGGTGTGGAGAAAAGGGAACCCTCTTGCACTGTTGGTGGGAATGTAAATTGATACAGCCACTATGGAGAACAGTACGGAGGTTCCTTAAAAAACTAAACATAGAATTACCATATGACCCAGCAATCCCACTACTGGCCATATACCCAGAGAAAACCATAATTCAAAAAGACACATACACCCCAATGTTCATTGCAGCACTATTTGCAATAGCCAGGTCATGGAAGCAACCTAAATGACCATCGGCAGATGAATGGATAAAGAAGATATGGTACATATATACAATGGAATATTACTCAGCCATAAAAAGGAATGAAATTGGGTCATTTGTTGAGATGTGGATGGATCTAGAGAGTGTCATACAGCGTGAATTAAGTCAGAAAGAGAAAAACAAATATCGTATACTAACGCATATATGTGGAACCTAGAAAAATGGTACAGATGTACCGGTTTGCAGGGCAGAAACAGAGACACAGATGTAGAGAACAAATGTATGGACACCAAGAGGGGAAAGCGGCAGGGGATGGGGCAGTGGTGGTGTGATGAAATGGGGGATTGACATGTATACACTGATGTGGATAAAATGGATGATGAATAAGAGCCTGCTGTATAAAAAAATAAATAAAATAAAATTCTAAAAAAAAAGAAAAATGAGGAAATGCATAGAACAGACCTGATCCAACACACAGCTTGGAGCCAAAAAAAAATTAAATAAAATAAAAATAAATAAATAAGACAGTATAAATGTATTTTTTATTGTCTTTCTTCTGACTTAAAAGACAACTGCATAAAGCAATAATTATAAACCTATATTAATGGGCACATGATTTGTAAAGAGGTAACTTGGATGATAATGAGAGCAAAAGCAGGGAGGGAATAAAGTTATATAGGAGTATTGTTTTATATACTATTGAAATTAAAATGGTATTACTCCAAACTAAATAACCAATGGATAAAAAGAAGAAAATTCCAGGGAACTTAGAAAATACTTTGAGATGAATGGAAAAAAAAAACATACACTATACCAAAACCAATGAGATGTAAATAAAGCAGAGCACAGAGGGAAATATGTAGCCATAAACGCAAGTATTGAAAAAGTAGAAAGCTCTCAAATCCATAACCTAACTTCCTACTTTAAAATATTAGAAATGAAAGAAAATCAAACCCAAAAACATTAGAAGAAAGGAAATATTAAATACTAGAGTGGAAATAAATGAAACAGAATGAAAAAAATAGAGAGGAAAAAAATAATCAATGAAACCAAAAGTTGGCTCAAAAGAGCAATGTAAATGACAAATCTTTAGCTACACTGACCAAGAGAAAAATAGGTGAGACTCAAGTTACTAAAACCAGGAATAAAATTGGGAACATTACTACTGAATTAACAGAAATAAATAAGGTTAGAGACACTATGAAAAAAGTATACAAACAAATTAAATAATCTAGATGAAAGGGACAAATTCCTAGAAACACAAACCAAAAGTGGTTAAAAAAATAGAAAATCTGAATAAACAAGAGATTGAATTATTAATTTTTTTTTAATTCCACAAAGAGAAGCCCAGATACAAAAGGTTCCACTGGTAAATTTTTACAAACATTTAAAGAAGAAATAACAGCACTCCCTCATGAATGCTTCCAAAAAATAGAAGAGGGAACTTTCTAGCTCATTCTATGAGTCCAGTATTACCCCAATATCAACTGGACAAAGATATTACAAGAAGTACAGATCAATATCCCTCATGAATATACCTTAAAATCCCCAACAAATTCTAGAAAACAAAATGCATCAACACATGAACAGGATTATACATCATAATCAACTGGGATTTAACCCAGGAATGCAAGGGTGGTTCAACCTATGAAAATCAATGTAGCATACCATATCAATAGAATATACGGGAAAAAAAAACATGATCATCTCCACAACTGCAGGAAAAGCATTTGACAAGATCCAGCACCCTTTCATGATTAATAAAAAGGAAAAGCATTCAACACAAACTAGAAATAAAAGGGAACTTCCTCAATCTAACAAAGGCATCTACAAAAAACTCACAGCTAGCGTCATACTCAATGGTAAATGAATGAAAACTTCCCCCCTAAGATCAGGAACAGCACAGGATATCCACTCTTGCCACTTTTATTCAACACAGTATTGAAGTTCAAGACAGGTTAATTAAGCAAGAAAAAGAAATTAAAGGCATCTAGATTAGAAAGAAAGTAGTAAAACTCTCTCTGTGTGCAGATGACATGATCTTGAATATAGAAAATCTTAAGGAACCCACACACCAACATTTAGAGCTAATAGACAAGGTTCAGCTAGGTTTCAGGATAACATACAAAGATCAGTTGTATTTCTGTACACTAGCAATGAACAATACAAAATTGAAATTAAGAAAATAAGTTTATTTACAGTAGCATCAAAAAGAATAAAATACTTAGGAGTAAATTGAACTAAAGAAGCACAACGCTTATATGCTGAAAACTATTTTTAAAAATTAAAGAAGACTTAAGTACATTGAAAAATATCCTATGTTCATAAACTGGAAGACTTAACATTGTTAAGATAGCAATACTCCACAAACTGATCAATGCAATCTCCATCAAAATCTGAGCTTCCTTTAGTGAAAAAGTTGACAAGCCAATTCTAAAATTCATATAGAAATGCAAGGGATCCCAAAGAGCCAAAATAATCTTTGGGGAAAAAAAGAACAAAATTGGAGGACCCACACTTTCCAATTTCAAAACCTACTACAAAGTTACAGTAATCAAGTCTGTTGTGCTGGCATAAGGATAAACATATAGATCAATGGTAGAAATTTCATAGTCCACAAATAAACTCTCACATTTATGGTCAACTGATGTTTGACAAGAGTGTTAAGACCATTCAATGGAGAAAGAATAGCCTTTATGGTGCTGGGACAACAGGACATCTATATGTAAAACAATGAAGTTGGACCCCTACTCATACCACTTACAAAGATTAACTCAAAATGGATGAAAGACCTAAACATAAGAGCTAAAACTATAAAACTCTTAGAAGGAAACATAGGCATAAATCTTGGTGACTTTGGATTAGGCAATGGATTTTTAGATATGATACCTAAAGCACAAGCAAACCAAAGACAAAATATAGATAAATTGGACTGTTTCAAAATTTAAAACATTTGTGTTTCAAAGAGTCTATCAAGAAAGTAAAACGAGAGCCCACAGAATGGGAGAAAAGATTTGCAAATCACATAACTGCTAAGGGTCTAATGTTCAGAATATATAAAGAGCCCTTTCAACTCAATAAAAAGACAAATTGGGCTTCCCTGGTGGCGCAGTGGTTGAGAGTCCACCTGCCGATGCAGGGGACACGGGTTCGTGCCCCAGTCTGGGAAGATCCCACATGCTGCGTAGCGGCTGGGCCTGTGAGCCATGGCCGCTGAGCCTGCGCATCCGGAGCCTGTGCTCCGCAACGGGAGAGGCCACAACAGTGAGAGGCCCGCATACCGCAAAAAATAAAAAAAAAAAAAGACAAATTACTTGATTTTAAAAATTGTCAAAGGGTTTGAATAGACATTTCTCGAAAGGAGATATACAAATAGCCAGTAAGCACATGAAAAACTGCTCATCATCATTAGTCATTAGGAAAACATCAAAATTACAATACAACCTTTCACACCCATAAAATGGCTCTAATCCAAAAATGAATAATAACAAGTGTCGGTAAGGATGTAAGAGTGTACAGGGATGCAGCTGCTTTGGAAACAGGTTTGGCAGCCTATCTGTTTCCTATTTGTACTGTAAAAAATTACCAGAAATTTAGTGGCTTAAAACAAAGTTACGGTTCTAGGGGTCAGAAGTTCATGATCAGTTTCATTGGACTAAAGTCAAGATGTTGGCAGAGCTGTTTCCTCCTGGAGGCTCTGAGAGGAGAGTCTATTTTCTTGCCTTTTTCAGCCTCTAGTGGGGCTTCTTGTGTTGCTTGGCCTTTGACCCCTCCCATCTTCAAGGCACTACACGCTCATGTCTGCTTTTGCTCTGCCTTGTCCTTCATCCTTCTTATTATTATAAGGACAGATGGGACTACATTGGGTCCATCCAGATAATCCAGGATAATTTCCACATCTCAAAATCCTTAATCTGGGGACTTCCCTGGTGGTGCAGTGGTTAAGAATCCGCCTGCCAATACAGGGGACATGGGTTCGAGCCCTAGTCTGGGAAGATCCCACATGTTGTGGAGCAACTAAGCCCGTGTGCCAAAACTTCTGAGCCCGTGTGCCACAACTACTGAAGCCCGCGCACCTAGAGCCCATGCTCCACAACAAGAGAAGCCACCGCCATAAGAAGACCGCGCACCACAACAAAGAGTAGCCCCCACTTGCCACAACTAGAGAAAGCCTGTGCACAGCAACAAAGACCCAACACAGCCAAAAAAAAAAAAAAGAAAGAAAGAAAAATCCTTAATCTAACCACATCTACAAAATCCCTTTTGTCATATAAGGTAACATTCACAGGTTCTGGGGATTAGGATAGGGAGATATTGGGGGTGCGGGGACATTATTCAGCTCACCACAAGCACTGCCTCAAAGAGTTAAACTTAGAATTATCATACGACCCAGCAATTCAACGGCTACATATACCTGACAGAACTGAAAATATGTCCAGACAAAAACATGTGCATAAAACGTTCATAGCGGGGACCTGGTGGTCCAGTGGTAAAGAATCCACCTTCCAAGGCAGCGGGCGAGGCTTCGATCCCTGGTCAGGGAACTAAGATCCAACATGCCACGGGGCAACTAAGCCCATGCGCCACAACTACTAAGCTGGCGCACCTCAACAAGAGAGTCTGCGTGCCGCAAACTACAGAGCCCACGTGCCCTGGAGCCTGCACGCCACAACTAGAGAGAGAAAACCCACACGCCACAACTAGAGAGAGAAAACCCACACGCCACAACTAGAGAGAAGCTTGTGCACCGCAACAAAGAGCCAGCGTGTCACAATGAAAGATCCCGCATGCCTCAAGGAAGGTCCTGCATGCCACAACTAGGACCCGATGCAGCCGAAAATTTAAAAAAATAAAAAATAAAAATAAATTTTTTTGAGAAAAAAAAAAAAGTTCATAGTGGCATGACTTATAACACCCCCAAAATGGAAACAATCCAAATGTCCATCAACTAATGAATGAATAAACAAAATGTGGTATACAATGTAATATTATTCACCCACAAAAAGGAAAGTACTGACACACATGCTACAACATCAATGAACCTTGCAAACATTCTGCTGATGGAAAGAAGCCAGGCACAAAAAGCTACGTATTATATGATACCCTTCATATGAAATATCCAGAATAGGTAAATCCACAGAGACAAAGTAGATTCATGGTCACCAGAGGCTGGGGGAAGGAGGAGTGAGGAGTGACTGCTTCGTGGGTGTGGGGTTTCTACTGAGGTGATGAGTATGTTCTGAAATTAGTAAGCGGTGATGGTCTCACCACCGTGTGAGCATACTAGAAACCACTGATTATATTCTTTAAAAGGGTGAATTCTGTGGTATGTGAATTAGAATTTTAAAAGGAACATGCTAATATAGGATAAAAAAGAAAACTCTTTCATAGTTGTGTTTCACAGTTTCATCTTCCTTGGGTGGCAGGAATCCTAGGGACTCCTCTAGACGAATGCAGCTGGGTAGAGTAGGGTTCAGAGTCCTACGGCAATTCAAAGAATGATCACAGCCATCCCATTTGGTGGACAGTAGAACATCATGGGATCCACTTGCCCAGATTGAACCAATCTCTGCCCTCTAAGAGGCTTAATCCTAGCAGGATGCAAGGATGCACATGGATAGCTAACATAACAGATCATAAAAGACATGAAGACACAACACCATCAGAGTTCTAACCCTGATGTTAGAGCATTCAGCAAAAGATTCACCACAACAATATTGGCCTGGAAGTACCCCAGGATTTGCCTTGAGTGAGGTTGGGGCGGATGGAGAATGGAAGCTAGATGACAGCATTCAAGTCCTAGGTAAGACGAGACACGTCGAGTGACTATGTGCCTCCAGTGAGGGAGAACCTCCATGACCCCTCATTTCCTGTTTCCAGCTGAATGGCAGCAAGTGAATTTTCAATGAGAGGCAGCATCTTCTCCACCCCCTGTTAGAACATAGATCCCAGACTCACGGCCACAAAGCTAATGACACTTAGCTTTCTGAAAACACCAGTTTAGTTCTAATCACCATCTCTCCACCCCTTTCCTTAAAGGAACTCCATTAGAGCTTGCAAGTTCTGACTCAAACATTTTCAACGCAGAGAAACTTACTAAGGATGTATTTTATACCCAACTGCTCTAAATGCCATGTTCCCAACGTACCCGTTTGGTCTGTTGCTCAGAAGCGTCAGGGGAGACATCCGTGATGTTTCTCCTCTTCAAGGACTGCTCATCCTTCTTGGCTTTCCGGAGCTCCAGGCTGACTGCTATCCTCTGCTGCCGCCTCATCTAATGAGGAAAAGAAAGGGAGCCCTTAGAGCTGGGAAGTCAGGTTGTCACCCTGTTTAGCCTTTAGAGCACACTTCAAAGCATCCAATTTCACTTTTACAGATGCAACAGGCTGGAAGAGTTCAGATCACACAGCTAGTCAATAGTCAGCTCAGTTAGCCTCCTCTGCTTCTTTCTCCTCCTCTACCACCTCTAGAGAGATCATCAATCTTCCTCTCAAAGTGAAGGAAGACCATTTACACCCATTGGCCAGCCAGGATTCTCAGGTGTAGAGACCTCTGAGCAAAGCATCCCATTGCCCTGAATCTGAGCACATCTTCATTGGTGCTGATTACTTCCAGAGAAGCAGGCCTGTGCCTTCTAGCTGTGGGCACCCAGGTAGGTCAGGGAACTGAAGGGAGCACCCCAGCTCCAGGTGTCCTTGACCATTTCCACTGTTGGGAATCAGCCTATAAGTCATTCAAACCTTGATCCAATCCCAAGAGTTTTACTTGTACACCAGACTGAGGAAGATGGAAATTCTAAAAACAAACCCCCCTTTTCTTCTTTTATCAGGCAAAACTCAGACCTTACAGTATTGAGAATCCTGGGGAAATGACCTAATCTTTATGGATAGATGAGTTTTGGGTTGAAGACTTTAAAATATTAATTATAAGGAAGTCAGTGTATATTAGATACTTCTGGTTCCTTAAAGGAGCTATTTGAGCCTTGCTTGAAACTAGGGTCAATGGGAATTCCCTGGTTGTCCAGTGGTTAGGACTTGGTGCTTTCACTGCTGGGGACCGGGGTTCAATCCCTGGTCGTGGAACTAAGATCCTGCAAGCCATGCGGCACAGCCAAAAAAAAAAAAAGAAAAGAAAATAGGGTCATTGTGGTGTTATCCGGAAAGGTGGGGACACACTGGGGGCCTATGGAGCCAGTTGTCATGTTGCTCCCATCACTAAGCGGCCCTTCCCCATAGAGAATTTGGTACCTTTGGCTTCTACCTTCTCATTTCCTGGCCCTTCCTGCTGCTGTCCCCATAGAGGGTTTGATTTCTTTGTTCTAATTGGTTTCCTTTAATCTGCGGTGGTCTTGGAAGCCAGACAGCCAAGCTTGTTGGAAAGGGTGTAAGTAAGAGGGATTTGGCTTTGGACGGTGTTCAACTGGGTGGCTATGCCCTTGTGCTCTCCTTATCCTCGGCTGCCTTTCAGATTCCCAAGGCGTAGCCAACTTGATATGTCAGTCAAGATACACAGATATAGGACACAGAGCTAGACAGAAAACTTGGAGACCAGAGAAGCTGAATGAGAGATTCACACACAGCACAGCCTCCCTGGCCCAGCCCTCGTGCTCATCCCAGTAGAGAGAGCAGTCTGGACTTTTCACCTCTGAGTCCTATTTCTCTTCAAGGCATGCTGGTTGGTACCTGTATTCCCAACATCTTAGCTCCTTGGTAAGCCCCCTTGACATGCAGAGCTGCAGGTAAGCATCTATATACCAGGTACTTGATGATGCTACCCAGGTCCTAAGAGGTAGGTATCAGCCCTGTTTTATAGATGAAGAAACTGAGGCTCTGAAGTTCAATAGTTTCAAGATCACATGGAGACCTTGATCTGAGTCTACAGTTGTCCGACCAAGTCCATGAGGTTTGATCCTCCCCACCTTCAATATTTTAGTATGAGATTTTCAGATATACAGAAAAGTTAAGAGGATTATTCAATGAACATCCATGCACTTACCCACAATGAACATTCTGCTATACTTGCTTGTTCACCCCATCTAGCCCACTCTCCACAATTCTTTTTCTTTTTTCTTTTTTTTTTTTTTTTTGCAGTACGCGGGCCTCTCACTGTTGTGGCCTCTCCCGTTGCTGAGCACAGGCTCCGGATGTGCAGGTCCAGAGGCCATGGCTCATGGGCCCAGCCGCTCCGCGGCATGTGGGATCTTCCCGGACCGGGGCACGAACCCACGTCCCCTGCATCGGCAGGTGGACTCTCAACCACTGCACCACCAGGGAAGCCCTCCACTATTTTTAATGCATTTCAACCATGTGCTTTTTACTGCGCCCATCCTTGATAGAGTAAGGTATTGCTTCATACTCACAGATGCATCTTTGCCACGATACTTAAATTTTCTCAGCCTCTCTTCCGGAGCTTCTAAAGTCGGCATATTGACTAGGAGAAGTAAAGCACCTGTAGGTAGGACAGTTCCAAAGAGATTTTCAGTGCCCAGTATGTGGTTACTATGTAAAAGCCATCCAGGCTATAAGCCCTTAAAGGACCCACGGTGGAACAGAGAGCAGCATCCACAGGCATCACATGCCAATTCAACAGGCAATGAGCATCATGGGAACTCAGAGGGGACCAGCCCTGGGCTACAGGAGTAAGGGATACCTTTTCAGGGGCAGTTTGGCTTGAGCTGGGCTTTTGATGGCTAGGGTAGGCTGGAAGGAAAGCACAGAACCCTTCCATGTGGCTGGGTCCAAGGAGTTCTGTACAGAGGATATGTACAGGATGCTGAGGAGCCCAACCAGGCTATGACAGGAAGATGGTCCTCTTCTCCTACATCCAATCCACCAGCACATTAGTACAGGACTGTCTCAAGTATGTCCCACTCCTAATTTTTTAGAGGACTTCCTCCACCCTGGTCCAGCCCACCATCACCTTTCACCCACACTATGGCAACTGCCTCCAAACTCTACTCCTTGCTTCTACCATTGCCTTATCCCAATCTGTTCTCTACACAAAGCCATGTGATCTTTTAAAAAGAAACTGACCATGTAGTGTCCCCCACTTTTTTCCCACCCTCTAGTGGCTGATCTTAGAAGAAAACTCAAGTTCACCATGATGCCCACCCTACGTGAGCTGGCCTCAGCCCACTTTTACCCAACGATTCTTTCCTGTCTAAGAAGCTAAGTATCTTCCCAATCTGTCTGTTTCATTTTCTCCATAGCTTTTACCACAACTCAATATTTTCTTGTTAGTGCATCTTCCCCTCCATACTCCCGAGGACAAGGGGACCATGCGTGTCTTAGTTATGATTCCTCAGCCCCTTCACAATGCATGGCATGTAGTAAGTAGGTACTCAAATATTTGTTAGAAGAGGGTGGTGAGCGATAAGCTCACAAAGGGAGTTAGCCCTCCATTAGAGGAGGTTATTCAGATCAGGGCAAGTTTGGACTTCCTACAGGGCAGCAGGGAATAACCTTTCTTACAAGCATGCAATGAATATTCATCTGTTTCTAAGTATACAGGATGGGCCAGACTACATTCTACCAAAGAGAAAACTGGATAAAGATGACCAACAGACTCTCTTCTTGCGAGTAGAGCAGCTGGGAATAATTTTGGTAGGAAAGACTAATTTAGACATATCAATTTGGATGGGACGGTGTAGACAACTTGGCGAATTCTGTGAGGAGAGAGCCAAGGAGAGAGAAGAGGAACTCTATCTGAGAACAGAACAAGAATTGAGTCTTGGTGACCTGTGTATTAGGGTCCAAGAAAACAAAGAGCCTGCAAGGGACCAGGGAAAGGAGGGAATTTGAGACAGAACAACAGAAGCACAGTCTCAGAGGCACTACCGGTTAACAGCGGCTACCATGCCAGGGACAAATCCATAAAAAGAAGCACCACCAGCCCCAGACAGATAGGAGAGCAAGTCAGCTGAGCCTCAGAGCTGAGGCTTCACTGCTGTGACTTTGCTTGTTCTAAGGCATTAGTCTCTTTAGGAGCTTGGGCAAGAATAGCTGACAATGTGTGCAAATCTGAGAGTGGGAAATGCAAATTACTTCCAGAATTGACCAAGTTGCTCCCTCCCCACAGCACATCTCATCTGGAGAGGTGGAGAGTGACACAATGGGTCACACAATGGGTCACAGGAACATTTGCGAAGCTCTAAACATTCCGTTAACAAAGTCACACTGGTCACCTCCACCACCCCGACCCCCAGAGAGTCAAGGAGCCTCGGTGACATCCATAGCCCTTCCATTGCTGTGTATTTACCAGGAGAAGCACCACGTATAAGTTGGCTTGAGACAATCTCAGGCTTTAGATTAATTCAGTTAAAAGTTCAAGCTGGAGGTAGACTGACCTCCAACAATACACCAGAAGCCAGCACATCAGGAAGAGGAAAAGAATGATGCTGCAGGACAATCTCAGCCCTGGAGGCTCAGGCCAGAGAGTAACCATGTCCCATCCCTTCATCTACTTTAAAGTCATCTCCAATCCTGCCCCATCAGGAAAGAAAGAGTTGCTTTTTACCCAGTGACCCACAGGTAAATCATTGCTATTCATCATGACACCCTTGAAAACACCATCGCAAAAGAGTTTTCCAGTTGCTGTAATAGCCAAGGTCAAAAGGATGATCAGTTGCAACCCGAGATTTGGGTTTAAATAAGGAGCTATATGCTACATCTCCGAGAGGTAAGACATATGGCAATATAAATTAGGAGCAGGATAGTATTATGGGCCTATTTCAGACAGCAATGGCCAAAATGTGTTTATTACATACCAGGAATATTGGACACTTAGGATTAAATGAAGCAACATTATGAGGTATCACCCCACACCAGTCAGAATGGCCATCATCAAAAGTCTACAAACAATAAATGCTAGAGAGGGTGTGGAGAAAAGGGAACCCTACTATGCTGTTGGTGGGAATGTAAATTGATACAGCCACTATGGAGAACAGTACGGAGGTTCCTTAAAGAACTAAAAATAGAACTACCATATGAACCAGCAATCCCACTCCTGGGCATATATCTAGACAAAACTAATTCAAAAAGCTACATGCACCCCAAAGTTCATTGCAACACTATTTATGATAGCCAAGACATGGAAGCAACCTAAATGTCCATCGACAGAGGAATGGATAAAGAAGATGTGGTATATATATACAATGGAATATTACTCAGTCATTAAAAAAAACATGAAATAATACCATTTGCAGCAACATGGATGGACCTAGAAATTCACTTCCTACTAAGTGAAGTCAGGCAGAGCAAGACAACTATCATACGATATCACTCATATGTGGAATCTAATTTTAAAAAAATGATACAGGGCTTCCCTGGTGGCGCAGTGGTTGAGAGTCCGCCTGCCAATGCAGGGGACACAGGTTCGTGCCCTGGTCCGGGAAGATCCCACATGCCGTGGAGCGGCTGGGCCCGTGAGCCATGGTCGCTGAGCCTGCGCGTCCGGAGCCTGTGCTCCACAATGGGAGAGGCCACAACAGTGAGAGGCCCGCGTACCACAAAAAAAAAAAAAAAAGATACAAATGAACTTATTTACAAAACAGAAACAGACTTACAGATATCAAAGACAAACTTATGGTTACCAAAGGAGAAACGTGGAGGGGAGGGATAAATCAGGAGCTTGGGATTAACATACACACATTACTATATATAAGATAGATAACCAACAGGGACCTACTGTATAGCACAGGGAACTCTACTCAATGTTCTGTGATAAAGGATATGAGAAAAGAATCTGAAAAAGAATGAATATATGTATATGTATAACTGAATCACTTTGCTGTACACCTGAAACTAACACAACACTGTAAATCAATTACACTCCGATAAAATTTTTTAAAATAAATTAATAAAAAACTCAAAAAACATGAAGCAACATTAACAGTAAGGGAGAGAGAGTCCCATTTTGCAAGTGAGGAAACCTTTGCAGATGCCATTTGCCAAAGTTCCCACAGCTGTTAAGCCTCAGAGCCAGGAATCAGCCTATGTCTGACTCCTGCGTCATGCTTTGGATCACTAAACTTCGCAGCCGTAATCTGTAACAAGGTCAGATTAGGAAACACCAAGTCTCCACCGTGGGTGGCACTTAACACATGGGTGAGATGTTGGAAAACAGGAAAGCTCACCGTTTTAGGCAATGGAAACAACAGAGGCCACTTTGGAAACACTCTGTTGCCACCTCATTGCTGCGTCTCACTCACTGTTAGGGGTCTGACCCACTCAGCTCATGAGACTGTCTGAATGTGCACAGAGGCCGGCTTGGTACACGGGGATGAAATGCTTTTGCTCCTTGAGAGACCCAAGGCAGGGCCTAGTTCTAGGACTGTTGCCATGGGAACCATGCCTGCTTCTGCCACATCTCAGATGGTATGGCCATAAGGAACCTGGGAAGTGGATCCAGGGGTTCAGAGGGCCGCCACTTTCCTTCAAATCAAATATGAATGGGAATTCCCTGGAGGTCCAGTGGTTAGAACTCGGTGCTTTCACTGCCATGGGCCCGGGGTTCAATCACCGGTCGGGGAACGAGGATCCCACAAGCTGCACGGCGCAGCCAAAACCCAAAAACCAAAAACCGAAAATCAAGGGGAAGGCCTTTCTCAGGCGGCATAATCAGGAAAGCCCGACTTCAGATCAGAGTCCTCCCTTGTCCCTGAAAGCAGTCTGAAAGTCACAGACTTGGCCACACCACTTCATTTGGGGACATCCTGCAAAGCCAGCTGCAAAGCAGATCCTTCTGGCTTTCACAGGCTTCTCTACTCACAGCTCAAACGTGATTCCTTCCCCTCACATGGCTATTTCTAGCACCAGGAGAGCCGGCTATCCCGTCATCCTTTACCAGTCGTATAATGAGAACGCTAATTTGGAGGCTTTGAGTTATGCAACAAACTCAAAGTCAGTACCTTTCTTCATTGATTCTCTAAATCTGAGATCCAGAGAAAGCCAGACTAGTTACGTAGGCGAACACCATCAACGTTGGGGCTGACACCACCCCCGCAGCCTCAGGACAGCTCTGCTGCTCCCCACACTATGAGACCCCCTGCCCTGGGTGTCAGGTGGCAGAAGCCCACCCAAGGGACCCTCCCTGGCCACGCCTTAGTAACGGCATGGGGTCATTTTCTCTGGTGGGAGCATTACAGGCCATTTGGTTTCTTCTGTCCTTCCCTAGGTCTAGCCAAACTTTCACTGTGAGCATCTTTCATGAACCCAAACCGGCTTTAAATTAAGATATGTCTCATCACCCCAGAGCTGGCTTCTATAAAGCAGGATTTTTCTGATTTCAATACATGCTCACGGCTTAAGAAAATGAAATACTTCAGAAGCGTACTGAGCATTAATTCCCCATAACCCTCCTCCTCGTTAACCTCTGAAAACGCACACCACCCTCTACACGCCCCAGCCGCTCTGCACGTGCCCCGAGGTGCTGATTGCCCAAGGGGAGCCGATCACAGGCAGGGTTTGGCAGCATGCTTCTTCACTCCGCCTGGACCGGGGACATCTTTCGATGTGTGTTCAGATCTACATCACTAACAGCCCCTTGTTCAAACAAAGTGGGATTTGTTTTAAGCTAAAACCACGCATTGGGTTGGAGTGAGTGAGGCTTATTCAGAAGGACTGAGCTGACCTCAGCTCCAAGGTCAGCAAGCAGACACCGCGGGGGCTGGAGTGGGCCCCCGGGGAAGGGGGGTGGTCTCCACTTCCAGGGCCCCCGCCCCCTCCACCAGCATTTTTCCGCTCCCTGCACGGTTTTACCAAATAGAGGTATCCTGACACCACCTTGGAGGCTGGGAGACACACAGCCATGCCTCCCTCCCCGGCCCACGCTGGCCAAGATGAGAGGCACGTGTCAAAGCAAGAAGGAAGCAAGCAACCAGGCCTTCTTCCCGTGATCCACCTCCAAGGCTTGGAAAGGCTTTGTTCCCCAGGTGAGAACATCCCGAGGGATATTTCAGGGAGTAGGACACCAGCAAAGACGCAGGGCACACGGATCTACAGGCTGCCGGCTGCCGTGTGGGTGACGCAGCCTCAGGCCCCCTGCCATCCCCCCAACCCCGCCTGGGATCTGGAGGGTGAAGGGTCCCCACCAACTACCACCCGCTCCTCACCCATCCTGAAAACAAGCCAAGCGCCCCTTAGCACAGCTTCTGTCGACCAAGACTGAAGTTCAACAGGGCAAGGCCCAGCCTGGGCCTCCTGGGAGCCACTGCTCCAGGCAGGCCACCAGCTTTGGGGGAGGGCATGACCGCAGCAACCTCTCTGGGGCCCCCAAACAGCTTCTAAGGTCCCCGGCACCCTCCACCCACCCATCACTCACCTGACAGGGAGCCGCAGTCTCCAGCCCCCTGGTTGGCCTTAAATGCTCTCAGCAGGTGGCATGTCTTTAGGGGCATTTGGCCCATCCCCACGGGGCTGGTTTCTGACCAATGTCAACTGTTCTTGGAATCACGTGGGGAGCTCCGCCCACCCTGCCACCAGGGCCCCACCCCAGAGACTGATTGAGCTGGCCTGTGGGGTGCGGAGGGAGGCCTAGGTCTCCAGGTGACTCTCATGCACCGACAAGGTACAGATGGGAGCCTCAGAGGCACCGCGGACCTTCAGGCTCTGCAGCTGCAGCCTTGGAGACCCTCAGATGGGTGATCAAGAGGCGAGGGGCGGCAGCATCTACCTCCAGGGAAGGGTTTGTATTCTGGGTGTTTTAAGGCTTCCGGGATTCAGCTGGATTGAGTGGCCTCTTCCTAAAATTGAAGGATTAGGCTTAAAGCTGCTGTCGAACAGTTAACAAATGATTCTTCCCAAGGCAGGCAAAAGATTGGGTGGTGGCGAGAATGGGTCTACCTCGTATCAAAATGGAAATAGGAACAAAATTTCATGTATTTCTTCAACAAATATTTATTGTCTCCACTGTGTTTCAGGCCCTGGTGTGCAACAGTGAACAAGATGACCTGGTTCCCGCCCTCCCATCAGGAGCAGAGATGGGCCTAGAGTGGGAACAGGAGAGTCATTGCAACAACACAGGGCAGGGGAGGTCAGGGAGGGCTTCCTGGAAGAGGTGATGCTAGAGCCACGTCTGTAGGAAAAGGAGTCAGCAGGTGAAAAATTGTGAGAAAAATGCTCCAGGCAGAGGGAACAGCATAGGAAAAGGCACCAAGGCAAGAAAACCCAGCCATGGTTCACTTGGGAACAGAGGCTGTTCAGGATTATTAGAGGGACGATGGGGTCAGGTGCCAGGTCAAAGATGGCCTGGTGTACAGGGGAGGGGCAGAGGGAGCCATCCACTCTGGTCCAGGCAGTAGGGAGTTGCACTGTCTGTAGGGGATTTTTTTTTAATTAAATTTTTAAAAATATATTTATTTCATTTATTTATTTTTGGCTGTTGGGTCTTTGTTGCTGTGCACGGGCTTTCCCTAGTTGTAGCAAGCGGGGGCTACTCTTTGTTGCAGGGCGCAGGCTTCTCATTGTGGTGGCTTCTCTTGTTGCGAAGCATGGGCTCTAGGCGCACGGGCTTCAGTAGTTGTGGATTGCGGGCTCAGTAGTTGTGGCTCGTGGGCTCAGTAGTTATGGCTCGTGGGCTCTAGAGCACAGGCTCAGTAGCTGTGGCACACGGCTCAGCTGCTCTGCAGCACATGGGATCTTCCTGGACCAGGGCTCAAACCCATGTCCCCTGCATTGGCAGGTGGATTCTTAACCACTGAGCCACCACGGAAGCCCTGTAGGGGATTTTTAATCAATGATAAAACCAATTACGTCTGTTTGCTCTTTGAGCCAGGAATTCCGAAGAGTGTCAGGGGGCTGCACCCACCTGTTACTCACTCTTTGAAGGTGTTTGGACTTTGTGCAGAGAGCAGCAGGCAGCCCCCGAAGGTCCCAGCAGGGTTGTGTCCCTATTTGCCTTATTTTTACTTTCTTTTTTTTTATTATGGAAAGTTCCAAATTTGTAAAAGGGGAGAGAAGAGTACAAACGAATCCTTGAGGACACCGAGGTCCAACAGTTACCAACTCCACCCTTCTTTCTTCTCCCCCCATCTTTTTTATTATGTATTTATTGATTTTGGTTGGTGTGATATAAAGGAAATCTCAGGCATATCATTTCATCCATAAAGTTTCAGAATGAATCTCTAACAGATAGACTTAAAAACTAAACCAAAATACCATGATCACACCTACCAAAAGCAACATTCTTAGTGGGTCATTTTAGAATATTTAGGCTAACCTGGAGGGAAGGGGTAAGAGGAGGATTCTTTCCCAGGTGGGGCTAGAAAGAGGAGGTGTCTGACCCCAGGACACCCTGGTTACAGCAGGAGATGGGGGAGGAGAAGTCGGGGTTCTGAGTTGGTGAAGCATGGGGTTCAGGGTTGGACCCGCACATCCAGGTGCCTGGAGAACATCGAGGTGGGGATACAGCAAAGGCCAGTCGGCTCAGACCTGGGGTGGGACCCGGTGAGCCGCTCGAGGCAGTGGTGGGTGATAATGACACAGAGATATAAGTTAAAGCTGTGGTTTCAAGCTGAGGTGGCTGGTAAGGGATGGTGTCAGAAAAGGGGGATTCAGGATGACTTACAGGAGGCCTGATTCCCACAGGATCCAAGGCCAGCAGAGAGATTGCCCTAGGCCTCCCTGTTCTGCCCAAGGCATTTGAGACAACCCACCTCTCTCCACCTCCACTTGGGACCCAGGCCCGATGGCGACCCTCTCACCTCATCACAGCCGTCACTGCTTTGGCCTGTGCCCCTTTGGGCTTTTAAACACACACACACACATGCACAGATCCTTTAAACATTTAAGTCAAGTTACACCACTTTGCTGCTCAAACGCTCCAGTGCTCCCAACATCCCTACAATCGCCTGTGAGGCCCTTCATGCTCTGCCTTGCCTCCCATCCTCGTCCTCTGACTTTACTCCCTCCACTCTGGCTCCAGCCACCCTGGCCTCCTCTCGGTCCTGCAAACACATCAGGACCACGCTGGCCTCAGGGCCTTTGCACCTGCTGTTCCCTGTGCCTCCCTCACTTCCTTCAGGTGTCAGTTTTGAGAGACCATTCCTGGTCACCCTGTCTAAAATCAAACCTCACCCCATCCTTGCATCCCCACCTGACTCACTTCATTCTGATGTTCTCCCAGGCAGCACTTGCTAACAACTGAAATGCAATGCATTCACTTGTTTGTTTATTTCCCATCCCCACCCCTGAAATAGAACATAAGCTCTACGAGGGTAGGGGCATTGTCTGTTTGACTCGATGCTATATCCCCACGGCCAGGAAGAGTCATTGCTCATTATATTTGTGGAATGCATAAGTGGGCGTGCTGGCCCCAGAGCCAGGCTCTCCCCCTGCCCCCACTGTGTTCCAGGCGTTCCCCCCTCCAGCACCCAGGAAGTACCCAGGGTGTACGGTGGGCACGCTCAACACCCTTCCCGAGCCAAGCATTGAGCTGGCGTCCTTTGAGTAAATCGAATCAGCTCACCACACAGAGCCCACAGTCGCCACCCAGAGGACTCAGAAAAGCAGCAGGAAGATCACTTCAGATGGAATCTGAGTCCTCAAGTGGAGGTCACTTCATCCTCTCCGACTCCTAAGCCCCGATCACTGGCAAGGGCCACACCGTCCACCCAGCCTGGGAGCATGACCTCAGCTCCCCGCTTCCATCTCCTTCCTCCATCAGCCCCACCCTCCACTGAGCCCCTTTCCTTGACCCTCCCGACCTCTGCTCGGGGCTGAGCCCTGGGGACCACTTGCCCACTGGTCTGACGGCAGGTTTCTACACCTTTCCAACAAACTCTTACGTTAAATTCTTGAGATTGAATTACCTGGATGGGTTTGTTTACCTGGTTTGTTTAACCTGCCTTGACTCCTTTGATGCAGTAGGAATTACCAATCGCATTTCACAGAGTGGGAAACTGAGGCTGCCGACCTCGATGTGAATTGCCTGAGGTTACATGATGGAAGACCAGGTCTGTGTGGCCCCATCTTTGCCTCAGTGTGTGCTATCGCCTGTGCTAGGGTCGCAGCTGTTTCCCTTCCTTCCTCCCTCCCTCCTTCCCTCCCTCCCTCCTTTCCCCCCTCCCTTCTCTCTCTCTTTCTCTGTCTCTCTCTCTCTTTCTTTTTTTATGGTAGTAAAATACCTTAACATAGGGCTTCCCTGGTGGCGCAGTGGTTGAGAGTCCGCCTGCCGATGCAGGGGGTGCGGGTTTGTGCCCCGGTCCAGGAAGATCCCACATGCCGCGGAGCGGCTGGGCCCGTGAGCCATGGCCACTGAGCCTGCGCGTCCGGAGCCTGTGCTCCGCAACGGGAGGGGCCACAACAGTGAGAGGCCCGCGTACCGAAAAAAAAAACAAAAAAACAAAAAACCATAACATAAAATTGACTATTTTAACCATTTTTGAGTATACAGAGTGGCATTAAGTACATTCACACTGTTGTGCAGCCATCACCACCGTCCATCTCTGGAACTCTTTTCATCTTTCCAAACTGAAACTCTGTCCCCATTAAACACTGACTCCCCAGCCCCTGGCACCCACCCTTCTACTTTCTGTCTGTGTGAATGTCATGACTCTAGGGACCTCATATAAGTGGAATCACACAATATTTGTCCTTCTGGGACTGTCTTACTTCACTCAGCGTGACGTCCTCAAGGTCCATCATGTTGTAGCAGTGGTCAGAATTTCCTTCCTTCTGATTTCTTTCTTTAAAACAAGAACATGTTTTTCATGTTCACGTAGCATCATTAATACTGTTATTTACAGTGGACTCCCAAGTGGTGGGGGAGGGGGAGGAGTATTTACCGTTGACACAGTTTACACCAGCGCAGGGCTCTAGTAAACGCAGACTGATTTCTACTCGGTTTTCATTGTCTTTAAATCCTCTGCAGTCAGGACTCCTCCTTGTTACCCATGTCCCCGGCCACCTGCTCCATCATCCCCCCAACTCCGTGCATCACTGGTTATTTATAAATGCCCGTTCATTTATATTAATAATGTAAAAGGGATTAAAAAAAGAACCCCAGAATTGGAGAGTTGATGTCACAATTCCTCAGGGGATCCAGGGAAGGTTTTGTCCTTGAGGTCAGTCTTTGAGAATCCACAGCTCCGTGGGAATGCATGGCTCCTGACAAATGCAGCTGTCACCGTCCTTGGCCTCTGCACATGCGAGCTTGTGTGTATGTGTGTATATGTCTGTGTGTGTTTCTGTGTGGGTATGCCGGTGTGTGTCTCTGTGTCTGTCTGTATGTGTGCATCTGTGTATGTCTGTGAGTGTGTCTGTGTTGCGTCTGTGTATCTGTGTGTATTTGAGTGTGTCTCTGTGTCCATGTGTCTGTCTGTGTGTTTCCCTGTGTGTCTGTGTGTGTGCACACATGTGTCAGAATGTCCCCAGATCCTGGGGGAACTCTAACTTCCCAGGATGCTGACGCTTAAGGAGTTCATTTCAGATTCTTGGGAAATGCTATTTGGCCCAGAACCAGGAGAAGAAGAGGAAAGGGGATACTAAGGAAGACAGACAAAGGAACCCACATTGATTATTTATCAAGTCTGAGGCTCCCCAGTAAAATCAGGTCTGAATCCTTCCACACAGCAGTTATTTCCTCAAAGCATTTGTATTTTCTGGGCTGTTCGGCACCATCCCTCCCAAGTTTCTCATCCACCTGATTGTCCTAAGCATTGGTTTTCTGGGGGTGAATTTTCTCCTCGTTGGGGCCGCTGAATAGCAGAGGCACAAGTCGCACCCAGGGTCCAGGGTTGTGTGTGGCTTTCCCCGACACCACGTGACCTCAGGAGCTGGGCTGTGGACACGGCTCCTTTGGGAGCAGCTCCTGGGTGCCTACTCTGTGCTGGCCTCTGCGAGGTGCAGGAGTGAACCTGACAGGGTCCCTGCTGCCGAGAAACTAAGAATCACAGTTGTCATCGCTCGAGCACTGAGGCTCTCACAATCACATAGGGTCTTTGGTCCACCATCATCACCTCACCATGTGACAACTGGGTGAGATGGATATTATCATCATCCCAGATAAAGGAGGGAGGGAGGCATTCAAAGACAGCACTGTGTGTCCAGCACGGTACTCCCACTCCCTGTGATGGCTCTGTGGGGGACATGCTGTCCTCACAGAGTACAGGAGAATAAGGCCAAGGTTCACGCCACCCCAGTCTGGGGCCCCAAAGGGAGTTGTGACATAAATACGTGTTGAACGGATGGATGGATGAATGGATGGATGGACGGATGATAATGATAAATGAACAAATGGATGGATGGATGGATGACTGGATGGTTGGATGGATGCTGGATAGATGAATGAGTGGATTGATGGATGGATGGATGAGAGATTGTCAGCTGAGCTGAGGTTTGAATTCACCAGTTATTTGACCTTGGGGGATCCACAGAAAGCAGAGATTCTCTCCTTCAGAAAAATAAGAATAAATACTTCTTGACAAAGAGGAAAGATGCTGGGGGGGATAAAAAGTGAAAACAATTTTTAGCTATTTTGAGATAATGAAATGAAAATGGCACAATAGTGCCAAATAAAATCAAATTGAGATATAGGTCTAAATGCAGTATGAAAAAGAAAGAAACACAGCTGGAGAAATCTATCTGCAGCAAGCTTGACCACCATATTTCTGGGATTCCACAGAATTCACGATTAATTAGGAGATCTCCAGTTGACTTGGAATCAGAGACTTGTCAAGCTGGGCTGACTTTGGAGAACTCCTTGCCTAGGTCCAGCTTGTGTTAGAGGAGCCTGTCTTAGGCCTCATCTTCCATTTCAGAGTCTGCAAGGAAGTTTCCAGCAGTGGCTTGCTCGGGCTCTCCCCTCCCTGAGATGACCCTGCAGAATTCCAAGGGTCTCTGGGGCGATGGGCTATTTCTGGGCCCAGGCTCCGTGTCCATGTTTGGCCTTCAAGGAGCACACTGTGAACTTTCCTGCACCTGCCAAGGTTTCAACCCGCAACCCTCCTGGGAGGGCACTGATTTCCACCCCCTTCCTCCAAGGAATCAAACAGCAGCTGGGAATGCAGCTCGAGGAGCTGCCAGGAAGTACCCTCCAACCACCACCCTGGGGCAGAAAACCGAAGGGAAGATCTTGAGATATCTCTGACAGGCATTTGTTACCTTTTTGATGCTAAAAATTAATTTCAGATCCTAAAAACAGTCCTTCTCATTGAGAGAAACTTTAGGCAACACTGATAAATTTAAAGAAGATTTAACAAAAATCACCTGATGGGTCTGACCACCTGGCTGAGGATCCTTTCAGGTAAGCTCTTGGTGCCTCTGTTTACACAGGTGCCATTTTGCAAAAAAGGGCCCAAGCTGTTCTATAACCTTTCTTAAAAAACAAAACAAAACAAAAAAAACCCAACAGTCTGCTGTGAGCCTTGTTCCATGCCAGTAAATATGAATTTACATCATCAGTTTAAAAAATATCCACTGTGCCTTTATTTCACTTTATTTATAGTTCATAATTAGTTAGATTATGAACTAATCCCCTATGGATGGACATTTAGGTTGTTTCCAACTTTTCATCCTCACAGTTTGACCATCCCAATAGCAATCCCCTGCAGAATTTCCCCTTCTGCTCCCTTCTATGCAAAGCTAACTCAGAGATGCCCGAAGGAGGGAAGGAGAGAGAGAAGAGAAAAAAGGAGGAGGAGAGGACAGAATAACGGCATTTGGGCTTCTAAAGAGGTTCCCCTGAGGAGCTGAGACGGGAGCCTGGGTGGGAAGTGCCTGGTGAGGGGCTGCTCAAGGCCCAAGGTGGGAAGTTGGGGCCAGAAGCCTCAGGCTTGACGCAGCTGCCCTTCCTCAGATCGGAGGGTCCAAAACCTGGATACCCTAGAGGCATGTGTCCAGCCTATACATCCAAACTGTGTGGAATGTGGAGCTGGGACGATGAGAGAGGCGGCAATGAGATGCTCCCATGAAGGAGTGGGGATCGGGCTGCCGACGACTCTGCCGACACCTGCAGAAACCAGCTGACGATTACCAGGCACGATAAATATATTCCAACTCTGTCCTCACGCCACCCCCCCAGCCCCAGCCCTGAGCCAAGTTCTCAGAGCTCACGGCTCCAACACCTGACCTTGCTCAGAGGAGCCCAACATGCTGCAGGGAAGCTGCCCAGAGATAAGCAGAGGTGGATGGAGGAGGAACTTCTTGGGGTCTCCATTCTGAGTCACGTGGGGAGATCCTTAACATGTAGGCAGCGTATCACCACTTAAACACAATTTAAAGACGAGCCACAGGAGAAAACAATTTCATAGCACATATCCAACAATGGCCTTGTGTCTAGAATATATAAAGAGCTCTCAAAATTCATTAATAAGAAAACAAACTACCTGATTTTAAAAAAAAATGAGCAAAAGATCTGAACAGACACCTCACCAAAGAACATACGTAGGTGGAAGATAAGTATGTGAAAAGATGCTCAATATAATTCATTAATGATGATTAGTTACAAATTTTAAAAAAGCATTTTCGAGTCCACAATCCATTTGATCATTTCATCAGTTCTGTGAAGTTAGTAGTTGTTGTTATTACTATTATATTAATAATAATAATAATTTTTTAAATTAATTTTAAATTTTTTAATTTATTTTTTGGCTGCATTGGGTCTTCGTAGCTGCATACTGGCTTTCTCTAGTTGCTGCAAGCGGGGGTTACTCTTCGTTGCAGTGCATGGGCTTCTCATTGTGGTGGCTTCTCTTGTTGCAGAGCATGGGCTCCAGGCACGTGGGCTTCAGTAGTTGTGGCTCGCGGGCTCTAGAGCGCAGGCTCAGTAGTTGTGACGCACGGGCTTAGTTGCTCTGCGGCATGTGGGGTCTTCCAGGACCAGCGCTCGAACCCGTGTCCCCTGCATTGGCAGGCGGATTCTTAACCACTGCGCCACCAGGGAAGTCCTGTTGTTATTATTATTTTTCCCATTTAATAGTGAAGAACTGGGAGGCTCATGGAGGTTAAAAGACTTACTCAAGGTCAAAACTGAGACTCAAAGTCATGGAACTCTTTCCACTTGGGAGGTCTCTGCATTCTAAGAATGTTCTAGAAGCCAACACTTTGTATCCAATTGGACAAGGGCACACTTCTCTTTTTAAACAAGGAGAGAAGACCACACCCACCCACAAACTCCCACCATCATGGATGGACAGACCAGCTTCATAAGCAGGAGGCCCTTAGGAGTGTACAGTAAATGTGTGCAGGGGGTGACCACTGAATGTCCAACAGCAGTGGCACGCGTAGGCTGGGAAAGCCCGCCTGTGGACCTTCCAGAGCTGGCGCTTTGCTTCACAGGAAGGCGGGGCGCTGTCCCAGGAGCAGCTGGCTCCTGTCCAGGGCCTAGCACACGGCAGGGAATCTACAGCTTTGGCTTCCTGACTGCGGATCTGAACGGGGGTCCCATTTACTTTGACTTACCTTGAATGAGAACTCTGTTCCATCCGAGGTGCTGGGCCCTGGTCGTGGCACTAGGGGGCCCTCCAGGGGCACTGCCAGGGTTGGGGGTGTGGTCCTCAGGCTGTAAAAGAACAGAAGGATTGAACATGGCGCTACTCCCCCGCCTTTATCTCCCAATCTCGTCTGCCCTCCCCAGTCCTTCTCCCGCTATAGCACTCAGCACAGTGTTTCCCCACCAGAGGCACAGAGTCAACAGAGCAAACTGCTCGGAGGCAGAGAGAGTCTAGTTAACTGTATGTCTTTGCTGGGGTAGCAAAGAACCTGGCACAGACCTCAAGGGACTGGGGAAAGGAAAGAAGGGGGATGGGGGGAGAGATTGACACATAAGGACTATCAGGCCTATTTCCTAAACCGGCTGCTTGGGGGAAGGGCTCAACCCTCTGTGTATGCTAAGTCCAGGGGTTTCTGGATGTAGATGACAAGAACAACTTCCATCTAGACAACCCCCCGAACAGAGTACTGCACTTGGTGTCATTGTTTCCCATACACGGCTCAGGCTTTCATCCATTCAGCGAATACTTATCGACCGTCTAATAGATGTCAGGCACTTGTATGAGCTCATTTAATTCTCATAACAAGCCTATTTGGTAGGTACCACTGTTATCCCCATTTTCAAGATGAGAAAATTGAGGCACAGAGAGCTCATAAGGGGCAAACCCAGAGACTCTCGTTTCTGAGTCCAAGTTCTTGACCACCACACTCTAGTGCTTCCCGGTAAAGAGACCAAGCCCCTGCCCTCACCTCACTTATGTCCTATGAGGCAAGACCCCCCGAAATCATCCAGTAGATCTATAATGCATTGTTTGGAGAGTGATTTAAGTGCTAGGAAGAAAAACAAAGTCATTTCTCAGACACTGACTTGCTGTGTGTCTTCTGGCAAATTGCTTCACCACTCTGAGCCTCTGTTTTCTCATCTGCTAAAAGTAGGTCATTACTCATCTGCCCTATGCACGTGCCTGGGTTGTTGGAAGGATCAAAATGAGCTCATGGACAAGGGAGGCCCTTGTTTTCATGGTTGAACCAACACCAGCCCTTGACTCCAGGGAATTTTTCACCTGAGGGGATTCAGCTCATCTTGCCTTCTATAGAAAGACATCACTAGACTTCCCGCTGGTATCTTTAGGGGCTAGATGACTCCAAGTCCAATGCGATTCTTAGTGTAACTTTTAAAAAATATTTATTTAGGGCTTCCCTGGTGGCACAGTGGTTGAGAGTCCGCCTGCTGATGCAGGGGACACGGGTTTGTGTCCTGGTCCGGGAAGATCCCACATGCCGCGGAGCTGCTAGGCCCGTGAGCCATGGCCGCTGAGCCTGCGCGTCCGGAGCCTGTGCTCCGCAACGGGAGACGCCACAACAGTGAGAGGCCCACGTACCGCAAAAAATATATATATATATTTATTTGGTTGCACTGGGTCTTAGTTGCAGCAGGTGGGCTCCTTAGTTGTGGCACATGGGCTCCTTAATTGTGGCACGTGGGCTCCCTTAGTTGTGGCATGCATGTGGGATCTAGTTCACCAGGGATCGAACCCGGGCCCCTTGCATTGGGAGCACGGAGTTGTAACCACTGCACCACCAGGGAAGTCCCTCTTAGTGTATTTTTAAAGGCAGAGAACAATGCATGCGCTCACCTACTCTTAGGAGGTAGCAGTCACCTGACAGTTACTTCAAGGGCCTTCCCCAAGCACACTACTGAGATGGAACTTTCTGGAATGCTGACCATTAAAAACTCCCCTGTGAGAAGCTCAAACCAAGAGACAGGTGCTGGATGTCCTACATTTGCTCCAGATCTATTTGCAATCCTTCACCACCCTGTTTCGTGTCCCAGGAGGCTGGCCTTCCCCTCTGCTCCCCGCTGCCTCCCCAGGTCCCCACTTTGCTGCTGGGTCTGGCTGGGCAGTAGCTGTGCCAGCTCCTAAGGGTCATGCCTTTCCTACAGCCATATCTGGGGTGTGGTGGCTTTGCGGTCACCTCTCTAGGGGTAGGGAGGGTACCTCACCACCCTCCATTGGTTTCCCCTAAGGTTGCCCCAATTACTCAAGAGTCTCTTCATCACACTCTACACAGTGACCCCACTGGAATGGGCTCTTTCCCGCTGGGGCCCGGGCTGAAAACCTCCTGTTGGGGAACATGCCTTCCCAGAATCACGGCAGGGCCGGGTCCCAGTTCTCACTGCCACTCCCACTGCTCGTTAGCCAGACGACGACAGTCGTCAAGATCATCACGGGAAGAAGCTAGAAGCACCCTGGGCTTTGGGTGGGACACTGCATTCCAAGGATGGACTCTAGGCCACCACTGCCAGGGGAGGGCTCCCCCCATTGCCTCTCCTGGCTGGCTGGGTGCTGTCCTCAAAGGCCCCAAGGAGGGTGGAGGTGGGGAGGCCTCCTCCCCTGCTCTACCCAGAAAAGCTCCACTTTTATCCTGCACAAACCAGACTTCTGCACAAAGGTCTGCCCTTTAAGAGTCCTGCTGCTGCAATGAACATTTTGGTACATGACTCTTTTTGAATTATGGTTTTCTCAGGGTATATGCCCAGTGGTGGGATTGCTGGGTCGTATGCAGCTCTATTTACAATAGCCAGGACATGGAAGCAACCTAAGTGTCCATCAACAGATGAATGGATAAAGAAGATGTGGCACATATATACAATGGAATATTACTCAGCCATAAAAAGGAACAAAATTGAGTTATTTGTAGTGAGGTGGATGGACCTAGAGTCTGTCATACAGAGTGAAGTAAGTCAGAAAGAGAAAAACAAATATCGTATGCAAACACATATATATGGAATCTAAGGGAAAAAAAAGGTCATGAAGAACCTAGGGGTAAGATGGGAATAAAGACACAGATCTACTACAGCATGGACTTGAGGATGTGGGGAGGGGGAAGGGTGAGCTGTGACAAAACGAGAGAGTGGCATGGACATATATACACTACCAAACGTAAAATAGATAGCTAGTGGGAAGCAGCCGCGTAGCACAGGCAGATCAGCTCGGTGCTCTGTCACCACCTAGAGGGGTGGGATAGGGAGGATGGGGGGCAGGGAGACTCAAGAGGGAAGAGATAAGGGAACATATGTATATGTATAACTGATTCACTTTGTTATAAAGCAGAAACTAACACACCATTGTAAAGCAATTATACTCCAATAAAGATGTTAAAAAAAAAAAAAAGTCCTGATGCTGAAGAGATGAAAAACAACCCCGTCACGTGATCAGACGCTGGAGCGCAGCAAGTGGGCGGGAATGGTGCCTCGGCAGCATCGTGGACAGCCATGCTTGAATGAAGGCATCTCAGTCAAAATCTGATTTTACCTTTGGGGAAACTGAGGTCCCACATGGGAGAAGTGAGGTTCATCCTCAGGCGTGAAGCTGGTGCTGCTAAAGGTCAATGTCATCACTGCTTATCAATATGATTCTTCATTGCCAGATTCCGGTTTTCAGAATACAGTAACATGCTGTAGGGATCAGATGATAATAGAAGACATCTGCAGAACATTACTATGTACTAAATAAAAGATTCTTTGGGTTTAAAGTAGCTGCTTCCCGGGTCCCAACCCAGAGAGACAAAAAGGGAAATCAGCTCTGTACTCAGATGGGTTCCTTTTTCCTTTAAGAGTGAATTGAGGCATCAAACCTAAATATAAAAGCTAAAACCATACAACTCTTAGAAGAAAACACAGGGGCAAACCTTCATGACTTTGAATTTGGCAGTGGTTTCTTACATATGACACCAAAAGCACAGGTGGCAAAATAAAAAATAAATTGGACTTCATTAAAATTAACTTTTGGGGATGTGGGGAGGGAAGGATTGGGAGTTTGGGATTAACAGATGCAAACTTGTATATACAGGATGGATAAACAACAAGGTCCTATTGTATAGCACAGTGAACTATATTCAATAACCTGTGATAAACCATAATGGAAAAGAATATGAAAAAGAATATATATATATATGTATAACTGAGTCACTTTGCTGGACAGCAGAAATTAACACAACATTGTAAATCAAATATACTTCAATAAAATTTTAAAAATAAATTAAAAAAATAAAACTAAAAAAAATAATTAACTTTTGTGCATTAAAGGACTTAGGAAGAGATTGAAAAAGCCCACAGAATGGGAGAAAATATTTGCAAATCACATATTTGATAAGGGCCCAGTATGTAAAATATATAAAGAACTCTTACAGCTCAAGGACAGAAAGACAAACAACCCAATTTAAAAATGGGCAAAGGACTTGACATTTTTCCAAAGATATGCAAATCACCAACAAGCACATGAAAAGATGGTCAACATCATCAGTCATCAGGGGAATCTAAATAAAAACCATAATGAGATACCACTTCCCACCCACTAGGACGCCCATAGTTGTTTTTTTTTTTTTTTTGCGGTACGCGGGCCTCTCACTGTTGTGGCCTCTCCCGTTGCAGAGCACAGGCTCCGGACACGCAGGCCATGGCTCACGGGCCCAGCCACTCCGCGGCAAGTGGGATCTTCCCGGACCGGGGCACGAACCCGCGTCCCCTGCATCAGCAGGCGGACTTTCAACCACTGCGCCACCAGCGAAGCCCCACCTATAGTTTTTTTAAAAAAGGAAAATAACAAGTGTTGGTGATGATATGGAGAAATTTGAACACTTGTGAATTGCTGGTGAGAATGTGAAATGATTCAGCCGCTGTGGAAACAGTTTGGTGATTCCTCAAAGAACTAAACAGAGAATTACCAAATGGCCCAGCAATTCCATTCCTAGGTAAATACCCAAAAGAATTGAAAACAAATATATGCACATATATGTTCACAGAAGCACGATTCACAATAGTCAAAAGGTGGGAACAACCCAAATGTCCATCAATGGATGAATGGATAAAGAAACTATGGTCCATCCATTCAAAGGACGATCATTTGGCCATAAAAAGGAATGAAGTGCTGATACATGTTACAATGTGGATGAACTTTGAAACCATGCTAAATGAAAGAAGTTAGGCACAAAAGGTCATATATTGTATGATTCTATTCATATGAAATCCCTAGAAGAGGTAAAACTATAAAGACAAAGAGCAGATTGGTGATTGCCAAGGGCTGGGGGAGAAACTGTTTCATGGGTTGTAGGTTTCCTTTTGAGCTGATGAAAATGTTTTGCAACTAGATAGAGGTGGTAGGCAGTCGCATGACATTGTGAATATACTAAATGTCACTGAGTTATTCACTTAAAATGGTTAATTTTATGTTACTTTTTTATCAATTAAAAAAATAGTGAATTAGGGACCTGGGGGTGGAGATGGGGTGATGGCAGATGCCAGGAAGAAAGTCCCCCAGGCAGTTTCTCCCTCCAGACCCAGAGGCCATCTCCAAGCTTGAGAAGGGCACAAAGGACTCTTAGAATCCATCCATCCCATTTTATAGATGGGAAAGACAAGCCCAGAGAGGACAGGGACTTGCTCAAGGCCATGAAATGCATGGAAAACCACACAAGAATTAGAGGTAAGGCTTTAGAACTCAAAGCTGCCACCACACCAAGGTGCCATGGTGGGCTGGAGGGGGCCCACAGCCATCATCAAGGGAGGGAAGTCCAAGTTCGTATTTCTGTCCTGAGTTTGTGAACGGGACAAAGTCATCAACCAATTGTTATCCAGGCTCATCCATGCCCAAGGCTTCGGATGAGCCCACCCAGGGCCTTACTCCTTGATCATCAGCCCCCTCCACGGTGCAGTTACAGCTTTAAGAGGAAAACTCATTAGCCAGCTGTTCTATTTCTGCCCAGAGCCTGCATCCCTGGGCTGAGGTCATCAGTTTCCCCACGAGGGCAATGGGAGGAAAGCAAATGTCCTAGAATCAAGGCATTCACTGATCCCCCCTAAGGGACCCGGGAGTGTTCAGTCAAGCCCTGGAAGGTGAGGCCAGCTGAGCCACTGGAGACCTGGGAGGTTCTTTTCTTTTTTAAGTTTTGCTGGCTCAGACCTGTTGGGCAGGTATAAAAGGGAATGGCCAGCCTCTGCTGGGCACCCAGTCTCTTCCAGTGTGGTCTCAGGTAGGTACCATAGAGGATGCTGGGGGAGATGGGAAACGGGGAGGGGGTGCCGTGGAGAAGCCTCCAGAGGAAAAGAGATGTAATGGTGAGAGATTTGCAAAGCGGACTAGGGGGTGGGCATTTCTTGAGGGGCTGCAGAGTGGGCACATCATTCAATGCTCCAAGGGATCTGGATCTACGGGGCAGGAGAGAGCTGCCTCGTTCCACGGAGAGACGGGATTTGAACCCAGATCAACCCCACTTCACTGCACCACCCGCCTCCCCCCAGGGGATTGAAGGGATGCTAGAGTCACGCTGGGTTCAATCCCCACCACCCCCTTCCTACACTCTGTAATGCATCTCTCCCCCCTGAGGACCCTTTTAGCTTTTGCATTCCACAAGCTGAATTTTTTCTATGTTTTCTGGTTCATGATTTTGAAAAATGGGTCTTGGTTATCAAAGATGCCTGGAAAAGCAGTTGTCTGGGGGCGGGGGTAGGGGGCAGGAGTGGTTTGGATACAGGGGGCCCTGGAAGGTGGGGTCACAATTGAGCAGGAGGCTGGTGGCCACTGAGAGGGGTGGGACCTAGTGTCAGTGGCCTGCACAGCCCTCAGGCAGTGCCTGGTCCCAGGGGTCTGTGCCCCAGGCCACCAGGCCAGGGCAACAGCCATCACACCTTAGCCTGTGGTTCACGGCAAAACCACCATTAAAAAAAAAAAAGCAAGCAGCCTAATTGGAATAAACAAAGGAGAATTTCTGGCCCTTCCTCCCTCACTAGGACAATTAAAAAGGAACCCAGCGTTGAGACAGGAGCAGTTGTTCTGTTTTAATGACAAGCCTAATGCATTTTTAAAAATCTGACCTTGCTGATACTCACATTTTCTTTTCATGTGGATTTTGGTCTCATGTCCCTGGTGACTTCCATCTATGTCAAACAGAACCACAAAAATGAGACCACAAAAAGGCAATGTTTTGGTGTCATCAGGGACAACAAATGGCAAGAGGAAGTTTATGTCGCGCAGTCATATCTTCCAGAAAGGGGGTGGGGGACAACGAGACCACTGAGCTGCCCACGGTGACTTGTGGCAGAGCTGAGTGAGAGCCTGGTCCCCTGGATGCTGGACAAATACTGTCCAAAGCTACCAGCAGAAACGAAGGACTCCCAGCCCCGTGCTCCCCAGAGACGGGACTCAGGAGGGATCAGGCAGGGTTCCTACCCTGGGCTGGGGGGTCTCCAGTGGTAAAACAATTGCATCGTGATGTTCACTACCCTTAACTGAAATGTGTCATTTCCTCCCCTTTTTAACACAGTCGTATTAGCAATACCTGTGACTGTCAGCAACGGAAGTCACCGATATTTTCATATCATATTACAATTGTTGCAGAGAGGTCAAAAGATTGTTAATTCTCACAGTTGCTTCAAAACTAAAGTGGTTATTAGACCTGCCGTTAGGAAGCACACCTAGTGCTGTATCATGCATGTTTAATATTGTGTTAATTACATTTCAATGTCATTTGTTTCCTTGGTGATCATATACAGTTTATTACCTGAATTTAAAATTTTGTCCAGTGAGACCACAGACATCACCAGATGGACAAAAAGGTCAGTGGCCCATGAAGGCACAGGACCCCTACCCCCCCACCCCCCCCATACCCCTCTCTCATTCTTATTTTCTGCAAAATGGACCAGCTTTGGGGGTGGGGAACCCAGGCTCCAATCAGAACTCTAAGCTGGACCCCACAGCGAGATGAGAAGAGGAGAAAGTGTCTGGCTTTGCCTCCATTGCTTGCCTGTCCTGGCTCAGCCTCTTTTGGAAACACCAGGACCCCTGGCAGGAAACGCTGGAGCTCCCCAGAGGATACCTTGGTATAGGTATAGGTATAGGTCTAGGTTGTGAGATGCTCCATCCCCAGCTGGATTACTTAAAGGTGGAGGCTGTACCCTTGGCTTGAGAACAGCATTGCTGACAATGGGGCTCAGAACCACATCCTCCCCAAACCTCCAAGAAGTTTCTTCACCCCCAAGAAGTTTCTTCACCCCCAAGACAAACTGCGACGCCCCTGACTTCTCTCTTTGCTACTGAAAGTCCCCAGTCCTCCTCCTTCCTAGTTTGTCTGCATTTGGAAAGCAAGAGGTCCAGCCTTGATCCCAGGCTGGCCTCATCTTAAGAGAGGTAACCATTGAACCAGGGGCAATTATTCTGTACCAGGGACTCGCTTAGCATCTGGTAAAGCCTGTGGACCTCTGCTCAGATTAGAGTTTTTAAATGCATAAAATAAACTACATAGGGTCACAAAGGAAACCAATGGTATTAAAATCCAGTTATCAAAATATTACAAAATCAGTTTGTGATATAGCAATTAAAAGTGTACTTTTTTGTTAGTAGATTTAAATAACAACTTCTAACCGAGGGTCTCATAAGACCATCACTTCAAAGTTGAGACGAGGGTAAGTCATATTTGGAGATGCCTGCTGCAATGAAAGGAGAATAGCTGTGATTTCTGTTGGAGACAAGCCACAGCAGTGCTGGTACTACGGTGGCTTGTGGCCTCTGCTCAGACCTTAAGGGAAAGTGAAAACCAAGTGGTAATCCTTTTCTCGTCCCAGTTCATGGTTAAAAGTGCATGCTTTAACCTCTCTTGGCCTTCGTCTTCTCCTCCATAAAATGGACCCCCTGATCCCTACCTCACAGCCTTAGTGTGACGGGCATATGGGAGCACAGATGCAGAAGTGTTCTGTGGTGGCTAGGGGTACACAACTCTGAGGAGTTATCAGCTTCTTTCTTATTCTTGGTTACTAAGATCTAATAGCAGCAAGACATTCAAAGTGACATGAGAGAAGCAGCCCCATGTCTCTCCCAGGCATTTGCCCCAGGCCATACAACAGTCTTGGCAAACTATCCTCTCTTTCCCCTCCAGCACCCAGGGAAGTCCTGGTTCCCGCCCGTGGATTCCTTCTTGCTCCTCCCTCAGCCCAGCCACAATGCCCAGTGCATCCAGAGGCGAATGCGGGGACGATGTGGACCCAATGCCCTTCCTGACACCTTCTGAAAAGGAGAGAATGGAAGCCATGAGCAAGCCCTATGACATCAAGAGGTCTTGCTGGGTCAAGGATGAGAAGGAGGGCTTCATTTCTGGGGAGATCCAGTCCGAACAGGGCGACCAGGTCACCGTGAAGACGATCACCAACCAGGTGGGAGGGGAATAATCCCCAGGGTGAAATTGAGCTTTAGGAGCGGTGGACACCCGGGCTCAAGAGGCAAGGTGGCAAAAAGAGCAGATGCCTCCGAGTCCCCTGTGCTGGGTTCAAGTTCAGACTCAATGACACTCAAGCTGTGGGGCCCTAAGCAGGACACTTTCCCTCTCTGAGCTTTGGCTCTCTTACAACAGAGAGTCCAACATGATAGGACATGAAAGTACTTTGTATGCTCTAAAACAGTGCATGTGTGAGATAGATTATCAGGAGAGTTACTTATCTTTAAAGCCCCAAATTATCTTATCTTTAATTCCCCTTTCATGGGGAATCTATCTTCTAAGAATGAGAAGGAACATCCCACCCATCAGGAGTGGCGCTATGTGCCCGTGATGGCATGAGGAATGCGAGACAGGGCTCCGGGACACCCTGGCCAACCTGAGTGAGCTCTCCAGCGTCATGAGCTACAGATGGTGGCACCAGGCCCTTTGCTGCATGGAGGTGGTGTGCTGGGGCTGGCTTGCCCTGGCTTGTAAGGATCTAACGCTAAACATTCGGGGGCTTTGCAACTGGTTGTTAAACCTTTGGCGGCCTGATGTCAGCCATGGTGGAATTGACAAATGGTACAAATCAGGGATTTTTTTTTTTTTTCCCATGCAGCTGGTTTACTAGCACACCACTCTCTGCTGGTCCACAGTGTTCAGCTACAAGGCGTGACTTGAGAGAATGGATAGAAATTTTGGTTCATGAAACCCCTCCCCTGGGGCAGACTCCTGGGGAGGCGCTAGACCTTTTGCTTAACCCTTTCAATAACTTGATATAGTAGGATGTATGGACCCTATTTTGCAGAGGATCAAAGAGATTTTAGGTAATTTGCCTACAGTCACAAAGACAGAAAGTGATGAACTCAGATTCAAAGCTTGCTGTACCTGGCTCCAATGCCCATGACCCCTCTACTGCACCACCTCATCTTCCATGGTGGGCTGCATCCGGGGAGTGTGAAGTCAATCCTTGGTTAATTTCACAAATAAAAGAACGGAGACATTCCATGATCAGAACTTGCAACTGTCTAAGCTTTACTGCGTGCCTCCCCTCCCTTTGAGGGGAGTGGCCACAGAAAGATGAGGCTATAGCTGTGGTAAAGTGGGTTTGAACATGAAAGTCAAGCTTAACTCTCAGGAGAAACATCCTTTTCAGAAAGGCAGGGCACTGCAGTGTTGCCAGGAATGATGGATGATGAGAGTGGAGCCCCAGAGGCCCCAGTTTGGGTGCAATTTAAGGACAACACAACTTCTGTGAGCATCTGCGGTAGACAGGCCATCCAGCCGGGTTTGGGACAGAAAAGACCAGCTGGTCTGGCTCCTGCAATAAAGGCACAGGCTTCCATTTCTCTGCTGGGGCTGTAAGAGAAGAGTTTGCCTGTGGCGAGGACCAGAGATCAGCATCTACCAGAAATGGACTCTGAATGAAACCTAGCCTGACTTACTAGGGGTGTGGTGACCATTACTGGGTGGATTTTCCAGAACTGTCAAGATTTCAAATTATCTGCCTGTTGGACTCATAAATTATTAAAAGTCCCAGAAATCCCAGTAGGTGTTTAAGCCTCACAACTCAGGCTTCAGGCAGCTGAAAGATATTTGTTTTCTGGATCACATGTCTTGAGCTTCGGACCCAGACACTGCCATTTAAGAGCTGGCATGAGTTTTCATTTACAGAGGAAAAATTGGGGTGCAGAGCGGGGATGGGATTTGCCTGCTTGTGCACAGGAGCTCCAGACTCTTAATGCTATATTATTTTCACCTTAAAACATCTACTGCTCATCACTGTTGTCTTTTTTTTTTGGTCTTGTTTGCTTGCTTGCTTGCTTTCAATTTTATACTTCAAGGTGGTTTGGGGGGAGCAGGGGAGTGTCTTTTTATTTTTAATGGGAAAGTTCATTGCTATTTAGAAACCACTACTAATTCTCAAGGCAGAGAGCCAAGAGTCACATCTCTGCAAAGGGTCCCTGGGATCAGTGAGCAAGTTCTGATCAGCTACCAGAATGGACTTGGCTGGAAGAGAAACACAGGTTGGAGGTGCTCTGAATGTAGGGGAGGAACTTCAAGATCTTTTTACTTGATGCCACTTAAGTTCATATAGTCCTCCCAGCAACCAGCCAAGGAAGCCACTGTCATCCCTACTTCAGAGGGGAGGCAGTTAGGGCTCATATGGCCTTGGAAGTTCTGCCCCATCCCAAGTCAATGAGACATAGCTGGACCAGGAGGTGGACTCACTGATTCCAGCTTTTTGCAGGACACCAGAGAGTGGGTAGTACCCTGTGCCCGATGCCACTGTGGCTGTGACAGTACTATGTCTTAATGCATGTGCTGCTGTGTCTTGACCCCCCAGACGCTCACCATGAAGAAGGATGATATCCAGCAGATGAACCCACCCAAATTCTACCAAGCCAGCGACATGGCCAACATGACCTTCCTGAACGAGGCCAGCGTCCTGGACAACCTACGTCAACGCTACGTCAGCATGAGGATCTATGTGAGAGCCAGGGCTGGGCGTGGGGAAGAAGGGGAGGCTGCAGATCTCCTGCCCCTCTCCTGATGGGGAGGGGGCAGCTACTCTACCCTTCCCAGCAACCCATACACATTATGTCTGGGACAAGGGCAGAGTGACCACGCTTTTGACGTGTTAGAATTTCCACCCCCAAGGCTTTGTCATCTCAGTGATGGTACGATCCCCATGGGCAGCTGACACACCCTTTGCTGAGGCTGTCATCCAGAAGTCTTCCTCCTGACCCCACCCCTGCAAACTCTCCAATCAAAACATCATTTTCCCCCTAGTGACTTCATGTGGCCTCAGTAGAGGTCCTTCCCTGTCTGTCCATCCACCCTCCATCCATCCATTCATCTCTCCTTTCCTTCCTTCCTCCATCCCTCCTTTCTCCTTTCCTTCTAGCCAATTCCATCCAACCATTCATTCATTCAACAAACACTGAGCCCTGTGCTAGGATAAGCAAAGCGGGTTACCATCAGTCTCCCTGACCATCTTGGAAATCCTAAGACTTCCCGAAGGTGCTGGTGGCTAAACTCAAAATGGGATATAAGGAGGTTTTGGTGTTTGCCTCTCTAGATGTCTTTACTAAAAAGGAAAGAGGCTATCCGGTAGGACTAGGTGAGCTGGGGTCTGACTTCAAGGTTAGAGGCCGCTGCGGATTTCCTCTTCTGGGTTTTGGTGACAGCCAAGAGGACTGCCACATGCTTCCCCCTCTTGTCCTCCTCAATACTACTTTAGTTCCAGATTCAGACCCTCAGCAGCACCATAGCCCCATGCAGTGCTGAAGGACTGCACTGGAGGCCTGGAGGCTAGTGGGGCGTCACTGAACCTCAGCCTGGGAAGAGCCACATCTGCCCCTGGCTGAGCCTGGAGCTTTGGCTGAGAATGTCCGTGTGGGCTCGATGGCCAAGCTCCGGGCTGGTGCTTGCTCAGGGCCCCCGTGCAGCTGAGCCCTTGCTCCTGTGGGTGGCCACATCATGTCTTTGGGCTAAGGGGCTGCAGGCTCTGTGGAGTGTGGCCTGAGGGACCAGGGCAGGAGTCTCCTCTTAAATCCAAACACCTCAGTTGAACCACTGATTGAAAAACTGGGGCAGGCAGGACAGCTCCAAGGTCCCGACTGCTGCCCTCTCGTGTCCCTCCTGCAAGGGTGGCGGGGGACCTCTCTTTTACATTCTGACCCAAACAGGGACAGAACTAGCTTCTGGTCCACTATCTGCCCCACCCCACCCTGCAGACAGGGCTGGAGGGAAAGAGTGACTCAGTGGCTGGGTCCCAGGATGACACAGTGCATCATCCTCTCAAGTCTTTACGTGAGTTCTCTTCTTCTTCTCTTTGCTCCCCTTTCTTTGGATCACTTTGTATTTAATAAGGTTCCCTTTAAAAACGCAATATATTGCAGCTCTGCTAAGAAGAAACTGGGGGCGGGTATCCCCACTTGGACCAAAATGGAAAGTTTTAAAATTTACATGAAAAGAGGGGGCACCAGAGGTCAATGTGAGTGTCCAGCAGGAGAAGTTTGGGACCCATGGATTTGGCCATTTCCTGCCCTCAAATAATTTCTTTCACTACCTCATTGGTTTCTCTGATTTTTAAAAACTGGGATGATTTCCTTTAAAAATTGCCATGGGGTGAAAAGAGAAATTGGTGTCTCTTCTTAAGAGTAGATCAAACCCAGTTGTCCACCAGTTGGATTGTGTCCACATAGTAAGGACTCCATGAACTCTCATGGAAAATCTCCCCCATCTAGTAAGTGGAAAAAGCAAGATATAAAACAGTATCATATATCACTTATATGTGGAACCTAAAATACGACACAAATGAACATACCTATGGAACAGAAACAGATTCACAAACAGAACAGACTTGTGGTTGCCAAGGGGGAGAGGGGGAGGGGAGGGAAGGATTGGGAGTTTGGGATGAGCAGATGCAAATTAATATACATAGGATGGATAAACAACAAGGTCCTACTGTATAGCACAGGGAACTATATTCAATATCCTGTGGTAAACCATAATGGAAAAGGATATGAAAAAGAATATACATATATATATGTATAACTGAATCACTTTGCTGTACAGCATAAATTAACACAACATTGTAAATTAACTATACTTCAAAAAACTTTTTAATTAAAAAAATAAAAATAAATCAGCATCATAGAATACTATTGCTTGTTTTAAAAACAGGTGAGGGGATACGAACGTGTCTCTGGATTTGTTTGTACATGTGCATCAAAAACCGTGGAAAGGGGTATTAGAAACCAACACAGAGCTTCCCTGTGGGAGGAGGGGGCGGTCACTGAGCAGCTGGGGGACTTTTTGCTGCGTATTTATCCATACAAATGACTATGTTATGGATTCAGGTAATTAAGCCAAAAGAAAATGAAAGAGGTATATATTAAAGAGAAGGCTGGTTTTGTTTACTGAATAAAGACTCAGATACAGATTTTGCACAGGAGCTGTACCTCTCTGTACCTCTCTGTACATCACTGTACTTCTCTAGGTTGACAGGATGATCCAGCCAGGATGCTCTGTGATGGGCCAGGATACGGAGGGAAGAGGGCATCAGGAGGGAGGGCCAGCTAACCATCTTCCTTCTCTCCCGCCAGACCTACTCAGGCTTGTTCTGCGTGACAGTCAACCCCTACCGGTGGCTGCCCATCTACGGGGCCCGCGTGGCCAACATGTACAGAGGCAAGAAGCGTACGGAGATGCCGCCCCACCTCTTCTCCATTTCAGACGTCGCCTACCACGACATGCTCATGGGTGCGTGCAATGGGGTCCGCTGGGGCTGTCATGGCAGGGCAAGAAAAGTCCCTTTGCCATTGGGGCTCCAGGTGTATTAGACCCACGTGCTACCCAATCCCAACCCTGACCCCTCATCACCCGTTGAAGATTTTTTAAATATTGCTCGGTGAATGCGCTTGCTAAGTACCTGCCCTACCTCACACCCCATCTCATTTAAGCATCACAAAAACATGGGATGCCAAGCTAAATAACGTCCAGAACTCAAATCAACCCTTAACCATTCCCTGTGCAATCTTCACCATACAGTACAACGTGATTTTTATTACTATTTCTCTTTATGTTGCTTACGACTAGGCAGCTTCATGGGACGGTGCTTATAGAAACAGAGTGGCTGGTAAATTTTTGGCCCCTTCTGCAAGGATGTGGGCTGCAGAGGCAGGCGTGTAGCCTCAGACCCCATGGGATCCTAGGTCTTCAGTGTCTGTGGGCCACTGCAGCCATTCTCCAAGCCGGGTGGGATGCAGGGAGATGCAGACGGTGTGGTTAGGGTGATGCCAAATGTCGAGTTTCTAAGTGTTTTCTAATGACATCGTCCTGTTGACGGTTCCCTCCCTACAGAGCGTGAAAATCAGTCTATGCTAATCACGTAAGTGTCCCTCCTGCCTCTCAGTCTATAGACAAATAATTAGGTTTGTGTCTTACACATGTCATTAAGCCTTCTTAGAATTAATTGGCGGGACTTTGTATGGAAATCTGCAGGCAGAGAGCGAGTGGGCTTAGCGGGGACGACTAAGGCTGCAGCTGCTAAACCGAGTGTGGGGGGGTGGGGGCCTCCATGTCCCCAAGTCCCCTTCTGCCCTACCCTGTCTGTCCCTGATGGGTAAGATGTGATGATGCCCAGCCCATACCTTTCATCGTGTTGCTTCCCTGCGGGCAATCTCCTCTTTGTCCTTCACTCATCTGCTCTCGTTTTCCACCTGCAGTGGAGAATCTGGTGCAGGCAAGACTGAGAACACGAAGAAGGTCATCCAGTACTTTGCCAACATCGGAGGAACTGGCAAACAGTCCTCGGATGGGAAGGTAGGGCCGACTGGGCACAGCTGCTCTCTGGGTTAGGGCCGCTTTACAGATGAGGAGACGAAGGCTTAGAGGGAAGCAACTTGGGTGGGGACCCATAGGGAGAAGATGGCTGCAGTCCCAGATCTGACCCACTGGATGGACTCTGATACCCCAGGCCACATCTGCCCCCAGAAGTGTCAATGCTAGAGCTCCTTGTGCTTAGCGGGGTAGAAAGGGGAATGCCAGCTCCTGGTTAAGCTGCTTCTGCAGGCCCTGGCAGCCCCAGAGCACAGGGAGCACTAGCTGGGACAGCAGCAGCTGTAAAAAGCTGACAAAAGGGGTTTCCCTGGTGGCGCAGTGGTTGCGAGTTCGCCTGCCAATGCAGGGGACACGGGTTCGTGCCCCGGTCCGGGAGGATCCCACATGCCGCGGAGCGGCTGGGCCCATGAGCCACGGCCGCTGAGCCTGCGCGTCCAGAGCCTGTGATCCACAATGGGAGAGGCCCTCGTACCGCAAAAAAAAAAAAAAAAAAAAAAAAAAAGCTGACAAAGAGGAAAGGAAGACTTCGGTGGAAGACCAGGGATGCCCAAGGAAGGGTTTTCAGGTTCACATAGGAATCTCTCCACCAAGAGCAAAAGGAAGAAATAGCAGCTAAGAGTCAAAGCCTCTCATCTGGCAGGGGCCCTCCAATGTCAGGGTCTGCAGGGAGACAGTCCTTACTTAGGCCGTGGCCCTCCTCCCAGGTCTCCTCTAGTCCCGCTCTCCCTGCCTCCCCAAGGCTGTGCCCCTCCTGGGTTCCTGGCACATATACCACTGTCATGTGAAAGCCCTGGGTCCCCAGGCAGCAGCCGACAGGCCACCCCACCTTGTGTTTCTCTCTGGCTCAGGGGTCCCTGGAGGATCAAATCATCCAGGCAAACCCTGTTCTGGAGGCATTTGGGAACGCCAAGACCACCAGAAACAACAACTCCTCCCGTTTCGTAAGTGTGACAGTGGCAGTGGTGGCCCTGGGGGTGGCAGGACAGGCATTATCACCCCATTCCAAGGAAGGAAATCAGGGCTGATTGAAACTCACCAATGGGATGAGTCAAGTCATGGCATCTCCTTCCCAGAGATTTTTATCCGTCAGGGTCTATATCAACTAGAGTCCAGTTCAGTATTGAAATCCAGGTGCTTGAATGCAGAGATGCGGGTACACAGTGATGGAGGGGCTGAGAAATTAAAACAGGAGAGCCAGAGATTTGCAGTGGCTGGAAGCTGACAACGTCCCGCCCCCGACCAGGGGGACCATGGCTGGCAGGATGTAGGAGAGGCGCTGTCTCCGGGGCCCTGGTGGATTCTGAAGCTGGTCTGGTGGGAGCTGGGGTCATAGAAGGAGCTCTGTAGTGCCCTGACTTTCCCTGCTGAACCCCCATCTCCGGCTGGGGCCTCTCACTGCCTGGGGAAACAGGGCTGGGCAGGGAGGAGGTGGGGGCAGGTGAGTAGAGGTGAGGGCAAAAGTTGATGGAGATACAGAGAGTCCTATTTCCAGGAGAGTTTGTCCTTGGTTCTGCCAAAGGTCAGGGAGAGGGATGTGGTGTCTCTCCATAAGGAGACGTGGTACAGCGCCCCCTATATGTGGCTGGTCAAATTCCCACCAGTCCTGCCTCAAAGCCGAATTCCAAAGGGCCCCAGCCCCTCCTGTGGGGCACTCGTCTGCCCCACAAGGTCCCAAAGCCGCAGGCTACCCCCAGACCCTAGATTTAGCTCCAACACCCTCCTTCTCTGCCCATCCAAGTGGGAAACCCACAACTCCACATACAGCCGCCTCTGGCCCAGTTACCTTCCTGCAGCGCCCTTAGAATTCGGGGGGCGGGGCGGCCAAACCCGGGTCGCAGGTTGGTCTAGAGCTCCCTCACGACCCTCCCCTCTCCTCCCTGCTCAGGGAAAGTTCATCCGGATCCACTTCGGAACTACAGGCAAGCTGGCCGGAGCTGACATCGAGAGCTGTGAGTCAGGCTGCTTTGGGAGGGTTCTTGGGGCTGGGACCAGCTACACAGTGCGTGGGGTACAGCACACAATGAAAGCGCGGGGCTCCTTGTTCAAAAAGTGTTAAGAATTTCAAAACAGCAGCAGAGGGACTCAGTGTGGGGTCCTTCTGAACACAACCTGCCACACCCAGGAGGCCGGCCCTGCCCCCGGGTTCCCCCCCATCAGGAGCCAGCCCCCCGCCCCCGCCCCGCCCAGGCCGTGGGTCTGGGGCAGAAGAAGAGTGGACCCATGACTGGCCATGGCACTGGGCTTTATGGGGAGGGGAGCCCTGCTTTTCATGGAGCCCTGAACTCCAGGAGAATGGGCTGAACTCATGGGCATGTCTTATTCTTTTCCAGATCTCCTAGAGAAATCTCGTGTCATCTCACAGCAAGCAGCTGAGAGGGGCTACCACATTTTCTACCAGATTCTCTCTAACAAGAAGCCTGAGCTTGTCGGTAAAGATCTTTATGTCTGTCTGACTGTCCCTTAACTCGCTTTTCCTCTATTTTCAATAACGAAAGAATTCCCATGTATGGAGGGTTTGGTGTCATACCTGCAGTTCTACATGAATCCCTTTAGTTTAGAGTTATGTGAAGAGGTTATAGGGAAGTTTCTCAAAGTCCTACTCACATCCATCTTCACAACAGACTATGAGGCTTCACACTATTGTTGGCCCATTTCACAGATGGGGCCTTGAGATGCCTGCAACTCATGGCTGAGACATGGACCTGGGATATAGGGCTTTAGACCCCCCACGTCTTGCTCGGACAGCAGCAGAGATGTCAGCCCAGGACGACTGCATGTAACAGGCTCCCCTCTGAGTGGACGTAGCCCACTGAGTACACAGCTTGGAAAGCACACTGCACTCACCCCCTCAGCTTGATGCCCTTGTGCAAGCAACAACCTGTTCAACTGTCCATGGCAGACCTGCTCAGGATCTAAGGTCCAGAGAGGGATGAAGACTCAATCTTCCACATATACACCTCCTAACCTAGCCAGAGACTAAGGCATTGAGTATCATCCCCCACCCATTTCTTGCATCCATGTCTCTTCCAAGAGTGAAAAAACAAACATAGACCAAGAGGGGCACGTATTTGAAGAAAAATAGAAGTGAGCATATTTCTTTGTAAAAGTGACAACATCCCATGCATATTATATGCAAGTGATTATTATTGCCTGCTGCAATTGTCCTGTTACCTTCTGCCTTTGAGTGCGACCTGCTCTTTACAGGACAGAGACAGGAGAAAGATATGCACTCGTTTATTCCAAAAATATCTACTGGTTGCCTACTAGGTGCCAGGTACTGGGCCAAGTGACAAAGGGCACAACCAAGTTCCAGAGACCCTCTTGCCACTCTAAAGTTCTTCATATACCCTGTTCAAGTCCCTCCATGACTCTGGGTGATCCCAGAGGGCAGGGACCATGTTGTATTCAGCCCTGTAACCCCCATGATGACACCACCATGCCTCGCACGTGGGAGGCATGTAGAGATATGGGTTAAAAATGAAGAAGAAGAAAACCACGTGTCACCAAGCTGCTAACCTGCTTTCCTGTTCTTGGCAGAGAGTCTTCTGCTGGTCCCCAACCCTAAGGAGTACTTCTGGGTGAGCCAGGGTGTCACCACCGTGGATAACATGGACGACGGGGAGGAGCTGCAGGTCACAGACGTGAGTACTCAGCATGGCTGGGGAAAGACAGGGAAACTTTGGGGCCCTGCAGGCACTGCCACCAGTACTGGGTGGGTCGGGGATCGGGGGGGGGGACACTCAGAGCCACCAGGAAGCAGCCTGGATTCTCCCATGGAGATTTCTGGGGTTTGCAGCTGGCATTTTTCCCAAGGCTGTCGTAGCAAGCAGTTTCTCTTTGCAGAGTTGAACTGGAATGTGATAGGGACTTAAGGGGGCCAACTACTCCAAGTGACTTTTCCTCCTCCCCAGCCCAGCTAGATGTGACCCTCTAGTCCCACCAGTTCCCACGGCACCCTCTCTCTCCTTCTTTGTGACATGGAGCACCTGAGAATTCTGTTAGGGATATTGTGTACTCTCTCCTCCCTGACAGCCGAATTGATTCCTGATGCACCTTTGCCTTCCCCTTCTCCTGGTACCTAGCTAGGAGCCTAAACAGTAATAATGATGGGAAGAATAACACTACTTCCTGGTTATTATTATGTGTCAAGCACAGGACTAAACATTTACACATCACTTTGGTTTATCCTAATGATCACCTACCACCACCCATTTTGCAGAAGACTAAACTGAGGCCAGAGAGGTTAAATAAATACAATGACTATCTCATGGAGCATCTGGTCTGGACTCCTTGGAGGAAAACAGTCCTCTCTCTCTCTGGTCAGGGTGTGTCTGACCTCCAGAGTCCACAGCGTGCCGCAGCAGCCCATAGGTGCCACCCCATGGTGGCCTCCACTCTGTGGAACAGGGAGCCAGGAGTCTCTTGGCTTTCTTCTCCCTGTGGCCTTGCAGGTAGCCTTTGGCGTGCTGGGCTTCAGCTCCGAGGAGAAGATCGGCGTGTATAAGCTGACTGGGGGCATCATGCACTTTGGCAACATGAAGTTCAAGCAGAAGCCCAGAGAGGAGCAGGCTGAAGTGGACACCACAGAGGGTAGGTGTGGGGCGGGGGCCATGCAGGGAGGAAGCAGCGGCGGGGGTAGGGGCTCGGGGCTCTCTAGGGCTTCCTGCACATTTCAGAGACACGCTGTAAACCGAGAATGTTCCTTTGATATCCAGACATCAAGATCCTTGGGAAGGCATGACAGAGTCGGAGACATAATTTTGGCTTCTATATTGCTTTGCCCCTTCACCTTGAGCAAGCGTGGAAACCGTATCACACCTCTGTTTTCTTTTTTTTCCCCTCATTCTTAAATTGTTTTAATTGAAGTATAGTTGATGTATAATATTATATAAGTGACAGGTGTACAATATAGTGCTTCACAATTTTTACAGGTTATACTCCATTTATAGTTATTATAAGATATTGGCTATACTCCCTGTGTTGTCCAATATACCCTTGTAGCTTATTTTATACCTAATAGTTTGTACCTGTTACTCCCCTACCCCATCTTTCCCCTCCCCCGCTTCCCTCTCTCCACTGGTAGCCACCAGTTTGTTCTCTATATCTGTGAGTCTGCTTCTTTTTGGTGATATTCACTAGTTTGTTGTATTTTTTAGATTCCACATAATAAGTGATATCATACAGTACGTGTCCTTATCTGTCTGACTTATTGTACCTACCATAATGATCACCAAGTCCAGCCATGTTGCTGCAGATGCCAAAATTTTGTTCTTTTTATGGCTGCAGAGTATTCCACGGTATATCTATGGCACAGCTTCAGACCTCTGTTTTCTTGTTGGCAACATGGGGGTCTCCTCCCCCTCCCCCCAACCCCTTCTCTAAACACGATAGACAGTGCTGGAGTTCTCTGGGGCAGGGCACCATCTTTGTTTCACTCACCTGCTTCTTCCATCCCTACTCAGTGGCCGACAAAGTCGCCCATCTCATGGGTCTCAATTCTGGGGAGCTCCAGAAGGGCATCACCAGGCCCCGGGTCAAAGTAGGCAACGAGTTTGTGCAGAAGGGCCAGAACATGGAACAGTGCCAGAACTCCATCGGGGCCCTGGGCAAGGCCATCTATGACAAGATGTTCAAGTGGCTGGTGGTCAGGATCAACAAGACCTTGGACACCAAGATGCAAAGGCAGTTCTTCATCGGGGTGCTGGACATTGCCGGCTTCGAGATCTTTGAGGTGTGTCTGGCCTCGCATTCGTCTCTGCTTTGGGGTGGCCACCCTCCTTTGATAAGTGACTTTTCACCAAGGTTCTCTTGTTTCCTTGGACCTGGGGCCGGCTGATCTCAGTCTGCTCCTGGCTCTCTGGCTTCTGGCTTTCGGAAAGTTCCATCTTCATTTGTACGGTGCCAAGTCACAAAGAACAGGGAGAACATAACAGATAGAATGAGCGCCGTGCTGGCTGGATCCAGCCTGTACTGGCTCACCAGAACTGACTGGTGAATTTTCAAGAACTCTGTGACCAGTTGCCATCCTGTTGACACATGTCCGAGGTGTATTTACACCATGGAGATCAGCCCACACTACAAATCAGGCTTTATTTTTGAGAGAGAGAGAGCTGATTTATCAGCACACTACTGGTGGCTCCCACCTCTTGCCCACAAAAATGAGGCTCAGGCCTCATCATAAGATGAGTGCCATGGGTCAGGAAGATTTTACCTTTGTAATTGGAGGCAGCATGATTAGGAGTCGGGAGACCTAGTTCTGGACTCGGGTTGGCCACCAACTAGCTGTGTGGCCTTCGGACAGTGGCCCTCTCTGGGCCTCAGTTGTCTCAACTCTAAAATGAGCAGTCTGGAAGAGATGACCTCTAAGGTCCATTTCAGCTCCACTGTCTTATTATTCTAAGATTTCTACTAGCCACAGATGGGTTAAAAAAAATAGTTTAGCCCAATTTCTCTCAGGCTCTAAAAGGCTAATGTGGCTGCTGTCTATAGTAGAACCATTTAATTCCATAGGTGGAAAGAACCTTAGAGAGAGTTTCCAAACCACGCCGCCTGGACTTCTGGGCAGCCGCTGATGGCCAGCAGGGTGAGGCCAGGGAGTGAGGATGACACCTGTGTCAACAGCAGGGCAGGTGCAATAGACAAATGGGGCTGGAATCCCAGCTCCTCCACTTCCAAGCTGTGTGCCTCTGTGTCCCCATCTTTGATGAGGACACTCATCATTCTTGCCTTGTAAGGGTTTTGAGCAGATGCAGCTTAGCCAGGGTCTGACACACGTACTTGCTCCATGCAGGTTGCTCTGTGATGACAATGGCACCTCTCCTTTGACCTGTTTTTCATATGAGGCTTCAGCAGGGGGTTTCATTCAGAGAAAGCAGTCTCTGGTTTAAAAAAAATAAAAAGGCTTATAAACCCCTCAAACAGCTTCATCCTCCAGATGAGGATGAGAAAAACCAGAGAGAGAGAGAACTGTCTAAAGGCACACAGGAGGTCAGAGCAATAAAGCATCTCAAATGATCCATCTCTAGAAATAAAATGATGTTCATTAACCACACGGGGCCAGAGTCTGAGTTTTGGGTGCTGGCAGCAGCATTGGGTGGCCCGGGTTCTGTGCCTTTGCAGGGGAGGGTAGCTGAGAAGGGCTTCTTGCAGGGCCAATGGGAGCACTGACCGGGTGGTGGGTGCATCCGGGGAAATGCCAGACACTGGTCGGCCCTCAGCAAGCTTTAGCTCTGCTTGTGGATCAGCTTTCAATCCGGGGAGAGGCTGTGTCTGCGTCCGGGCTAATGTGCCTCTTTCTGTCTTCCTGCCACAGTTCAACAGCTTCGAACAGCTGTGCATTAATTTCACCAACGAGAAGTTGCAGCAGTTCTTCAACCACCACATGTTCGTGCTGGAGCAGGAGGAGTATAAGAAGGAGGGCATCGACTGGGTCTTCATCGACTTTGGCCTTGACCTGCAGGCCTGCATCGACCTCCTGGAAAAGGTACCACACTTCTCAAAGGAGGGGCTTGGAGAGAGGTCGGGACCCTGGGGCACATCTCAGGAAGGGATTTCACTGGGGCCTGTGGTTTCGGGGGAGTCAGCAACATGGCAGATGACCTCAGTTTATCTGACCCCAAGCTTCCTCTCTGCAGAATGGGTACAACAGTCACTGCAATGGCCACTGTTAGTTCGGCTGTTTTATGCCTTCACTCATTGGATCATCACAAGCTACCAATGGTGGGGAGGAATTTATTATAACCATTTCACAGAATTTATTATAAACATTTCACATTGAGGCACAGAAAAAGGAAGTCACCTATCCAAGGTCATCCATCCTATGAGTGGCAGAGTTGGGTTTTAACCAAGGCCATCTAATAGCCTCCCCTGTAATCACACCATAGGGAATGTTTTAACAAATGACCTCATTCAGGAATATATAGGATTAGAAAATGCAAATTATTATATATATAATGGATAAACAACAAGGTCCTACTGTATAACACAGAGAACTATCTTCAATATCTTGTGATAAACCATAATGGAAAAGAATATGAAAAAGAATGTATATATATATATGTATAACTGAATCACTTTGCTGTACAGCAGAAATCAACACAAAATTGTAAATCAACTACACTTCAATGAAATAAATCTTTTACAAAAATTTAAAAGAAAAGAAAAAATAATATATACTGTTTGATTAAATGCAGAAAAGGGATAGAAAAAGGACATTAACAAGACAGGTGACAAAATTTGAACAAAGTCCGCACAGACTTCGATTTCTTAGTTTGATTTCGTAGTTTTCATCATTATGTACAGAGGTTATGGTAACATTTGGAGAAGTTGGATGAAGGATATACAGGAATGCTTTGCACCATTTTTGCAAGCCTGAAATTATTTCAAAGTAAAAAGTTAAAAAATAAAGAAAGAACATACCTTGTCTCCAAGGTTCACCCTCAGGCCCGTCATAGAGAAGCTATCATCCAGGCAGCCAGGGGTCTTCGATAGGGACCAGCCTTACCTCCCTGGAAAAGTCTCCAAAACAGGCAGTGGACTGCCTGTCCCGCAATACCTACAAATACCTGCCCGTCCAGCTGTCACAGAGCCTGAAACGCCCTCATGCTGGAGCTTTGGGATCAAGCGTTGCTTTCTTCCAGGAGTCTGCTTTAGAAGAGAAGACGGGTGTCATTGATGATGTCACCATTTTTCTGAGAGCCAAGCCTGCCTGGCACCACTATTTGGGTGGGATTAGCATTTGGGGAGCTATGTAGCCCCCTCAGAGACGTCAGTCTTCCCTTCTCTTGGACCTGATGAATTCTAGCCTCTTTCAAGTCTAAAAGGTTGTGGCATTCGAAGGCCATGGAAGACTAGACCATTCCCAGAGGTCACTGCCCAGAGTTCTGCAACCTGGCCGGCCATGTGGGGTCTGGGGCACCCCTCCCACCAGCCCCAGGCCAGCACCAGAGTCACCCCATTGGCCCCCTCCAATGCCATCCACTCCTCTTCCCTTCTAGCCCATGGGCATCTTCTCCATCTTGGAGGAACAGTGTGTCTTCCCCAAGGCCACCGATGCCACATTCAAGGCAGCCCTGTACGACAACCACCTGGGCAAGTCCAGCAACTTCCTCAAGCCCAAGGGGAGCAAGGGCAAGGGGCCCGAGGCCCACTTCGAGCTTGTCCACTATGCAGGCACCGTGAGTACCTCCTCGGCACCCTCTGTGTCCACCTGCCTGTTGCCTCCATCTCCCACAAATGTAGGTCTGTCCTGCCACACCCTCGCTGAGGCCTCCTCCCTCCCCCTAATGCAGCCACCATTGAACAGGGTGATCAGTTGATCGAAAAGACCTCTGGCTTGTACTTCCTCCTCACTTCTCCCTCTGGGAGTTCCAAAGCAATCTAGCCAAGGATGCCCAGCAGTTCATGCCCTCAGACCCGCCAGGGCCATGCCATTGTCTATGGCCCTTCGTTTGACGGCTGAACTTCGATCTTGGTCAGAAATGGCGATGTTTGCAGGGAATTCCCTGGCGGTCCAGTGGTTAGGACTCCGTGCTTCTACTGCAGGGTGCACGGGTTCAACCCCTGGTTGGGGGACCTAAGATCTCACATGCCACGCAGCAAGGCCAAAAAAAAAAACCAGACAAAACTTGCAAAAAGAAGGAAAAAAAGTCCATGAGTCCATCAATTATTCCCCAGTTGACTCATTCATCCCTCTGACAGCACGTGGCCACCAAACTAACAAGGTGACATTTACGGAGTGGCTTTTTCACTCATGACAAACCTAGTCCTTGGGGAAGAGGGAAATTAAGTGCAGCCAGGACTCAGGTTTATTTGAATAATTGATGGGGGAAACAATCAGTGTTGCCATCAATGCCAATGCCTCCTGTTACCAAGGAGTTTGTTGAGCCTCTCTGGGTTTTGCTGTGGGGAAATGGCAGGCTTAGGACAGAGCTGTCAGGAAAGCTGCTGTTGGACTGGGCATTGGGGCTTTTATGATCTCAACAACCATGATAATGCCAACTACTGGCCAAATGGACTGTGCCACTACCCAGAGCAAACGGGCTTGGGGCTGAATTGCAGTGTTCCACCCCACCCTCCACGATGGAATGAGAAGGGCTCGGTGTTTGTAGCAATGGGACATCCAAAGTCAAATGGGGCCTATGCACTTCCAAGAAGGCTCTAAGATGAGGCCCAGAGGTTACGAATGTCATACACCACGCAGGAGAAGGAAAGCCCAAAGGTTTTGTCTTCTCATCTGCATCCCTAGGCTCTCCGTGCTCAACGGAAGGATCTGAAAGGCACCTTCCTCTTTGCCTCTCCAGCTGGGGCTACATGGCAAAATGGGAACCAGAAATTAGTGGATGTCCAATTACTTGGACACAGGAAGCCCCCAGTTTGGATGGATGGAGCCCAACTCCCACCAAGCAATGGCGGGGGGATGTGTGCTTCTCAGCAAGGAGAGAACAGATGCCCTTGTAGGGAGTTCTTCATGTTGTTTGGGATGCCACTGGTCAAGGTCAATCGCTGAGCTAGGAATAAGGTCAGCCAACCTGGGTAGAAGAAGACCCAGGGGTCAGGGAGGCTCAGTATGGCCAGCAAAGCAAGACATGTAAAAGAAGGTCACACCTGGCAAAGAGTAGCTGGGGAGTCCTGGTGTGTGGGTAAGCTCAGAGACAGGGTGCCCTAGACAGGCAAACTGCAAATGCCCAAGAGATGGGGGTTCATGGACATCCCGGGACTCCAGGCAAGTCATCAGGACAGGAACTGAAGTCCCAGGAGATGGGGCTGAAGGTTGGTCCTGGGAACCCAGAGTAGACAAAGATGTAGGTTGAGGTTCTGGCTGTGGGACCTGAAAGGTGGAACCTGGGCCTGAAATGTAACCACTGGCATTTGCCCCCTTCCAGGTGGGTTACAACATCACGGGCTGGCTGGAGAAGAACAAAGACCCCCTGAATGAAACAGTGGTGGGCTTGTTCCAGAAATCAAACCTGGGGCTCCTAGCCCTTCTCTTCAAAGAAGAGGAGGCTCCAAGTATGGCTGACCCTTCGTGTGTCCAGTCTCTCTGTGCCAATACCCTTTAGCGGCCAGAAGTAGAAAAAAAAGAAAACAAAAACTCTCATATTTGACTATTGTTGAATGAATGAATGAATGAACAAACGAATGAATGAATGAATGACAAGTTGCATGAGATCGGCTATGGATGCTACTGCAATAAAGAGGTACAGATGCATCCTGGGAGCTTCCTCCATCAACCGAATTGATCACTGGGCCCATATCATGTCTAGGTGGAGCGATATTGCTTTGGAAAAGTTGATGCCCAAAAGCTCTGTGCTTATTTTCTGTTCCCTGCTCTCCTGTCTGAGCTAAATGTCAAGCTCAGTTCTGCCTCCTACCCAGTAGAGGTCATGTGACCCATAGGGGAACACCCAACAGGGCCGCCACTTAGAGGGACAAGAACTGCAAATCTCCTTGGGCTCAGAGATGTGTGCACCACCAGCATGCAATTCCTCCAGATCGTGTGGGTTCTTCCTCCTCCCCAGGCAATGGCAGCCTTGTGTTGCCTTGGGCCAGCCCTAAATCACAAAGGGCTACAGACCCTCCAGGAAGCACAGCACGCCTTGTGACTGTTATGCCACAGTCAGCCCGTTCACCCTCTCCCTGGTAGATCTCGTTTGCCTGGTGTGGGGGTCCCACCTCATCTAGTCCCCAGACAAGTCTTTTCAAAACCAGAGAATGCACGTCCTTGACACAGAGCACTGAATGGGGCTGCCAGCCCCTGTGCTGGGTACTGATGTGAAACATGCTTATCTCTCTTCCTCAGCTGGAAGCAAGAAGCAGAAACGAGGGTCCTCCTTCATGACCGTCTCCAACTTCTACAGGGTAAGTAGGGGCTGCTCCAGAGGCCACCTTGTGACCACTGCCCCCAACCATCCCTTCCAATGGTGTAGTGGTCTGGCTGCCACCTCATGGCCCAGGACAAGATGATTTCATTTCTATGCCTATGGTTGCCTCTTTCATTTCAGGGGTCCGTTTCCTTCTGAAGAGGGCGCAGAACCACAGGACCATAGGGCAGAAAAAACCCTTAAAGATGGTCCTGTCTAACTGCGTTTTTTCAGATTGAAACCCAGAGGATGATGGGACGTGCCCAACATAATAAGTGGAAATATCAGTGCCTAAGATCTTGTGCTGGCAGGTCTTCTGGGCTGGGCACAACTTCCACAAAGTTTGGGCACTACTGGAAACATATTCCAAAGGCAGAAATGTAGCCAATGGTGAGATGTTGCACAAAGAATGATTTCAATATTTCCCAAGGATCCGGCTGTCCTGAGGCAGAGTGAGCCACCTCATTGGACGTATCCAAGTGTAAGAGGAGGGATCCTCTAGTAGGGAAGTTAAAAATGGTGAAGGATTTGTCCACACAGGCACTACGGTTCCTTCTAGTAGCAAGATTCTACGATGAGCCAGCACTGAACTCAGAGGGTCCCTCTTTCTGTAAAACATGTCACTTTGGGCAAGTTACTGGACCTTTGAGAGCATCACTATCTGACAGAACTTTCTGCGATGATGGAAATGTTCTCTTCTGTTCAATATGGCAGCCACCGTCCAATATGCTGTCCAGTACGATAGCCACTAGCCACACGTGGTTAGCAAGTACCTGAAAAGTGGCTGGTGTGACCAAAGCACTGAATTGTAATTGTAATTAAATTAATTAAACTCTAAACAAATACCTCTCCTGAGCACGGGTGTCCTGCAACACCAACGCCGAGCTTCGCTCTTTCTTTCCCTCTACCCCCAGGAGCAGTTGAACAAGCTGATGGCCACCCTCCACAGCACCTCCCCCCATTTTGTCCGCTGTATTGTCCCCAATGAGTTCAAGCAATCAGGTACATCATGGGGACACGTCTCCCAGCTGGAAGTCCTCGGGATGTGTGAAGTTGGGGGTCACTCCAAATTAAGTCCACTTTTTAATCACCAGGAATGACTGGGGTAAAACGGGGCATTGAAAGAACCTCCAACAGTGGATCATCTAAACAGCACGTTCTAGCTACTTTGTAAAGCAGAGTGGTGCCCACCTAGGCAGAAGTCACACTCAGGAGAGCCTTTGGGCCTTGGCTGAATTGTGGGGGACCTGGGACACCCTGGGCAGTGACTGGAGGAGATTAGGGTTGAAGACCTGGATATTGAGTTCAGCCTCCTTGAGTGGCAAGGAGTGGCCTAGGGTACCCTAGGGCAGTGACTCCCCACCCTGTGCCCTCCCTCTTGGCAGGTGTGGTGGACGCCCACCTGATCATGCACCAGCTGGCTTGCAATGGAGTCCTGGAAGGCATCCGTATTTGCAGGAAGGGCTTCCCAAACAGGCTGCAGTATCCAGAGTTCAAACAGAGGTGAGTGGTGTCTTCCCGATACCTTGAATACAGTTCTCGGTCTCCAGGGGTTGACTCTTGATAAATGTAGTCCCATTGGAGCAGACACTATGGGTACAGTGATGGACACTATCTCACTGTCTACTTCAGTACACAATGGCCCAACTTTGAATAGCCAGCACCTGCATTTCTTTGCCCGAGGGCTCTCTCTGGCTGCTAGAGCCTGCTTTGCTACTTGGCAGGCTGAAAGTATCAGGAATTAATGCCTCCCCAGGAGCAGCCCTCGACCAATGACTAAGGACACTTGGCATATAAATGCTTCAGCTCCCTCACCCTGATGATGGGCTAACTCTGAGGCATGTTCTATACTGGCTCTCAGACAGCTGTGTGTTGGTAAATGCTTAACAATGGGTCCTCCAAGTTAAATTTTTTTTTTAAAAAAAGAAGCCCTGATTTGTAATATCTTCCGATTTCCATGGTATAAATACTCCCACCACGGCTGACTTCAAGCTACCAATATGACATCACTGAATGCAGGGTTGGGGAGAGATGCACACAGGCGCTTGTGAGCCAGGGGGAGCTGTTCCCAGCACACAAGGGTCCCCCAGCAGCCTGAAGCCCCAGTTACCTGTTCTGATAACTGGCTTGATAACATGCCTTTTGCTGGCCTCCCTGACCCACTCCCCAACTCTGCCACCTCTCAGATAAACTACCTGCACTCGATTCCTGGTCTCAAGGTCTGATTCTGGGGGAACCCAAACTGAGACCTCCACCTGAGAGGTTAATTTACTTCGACCCCTTCCCTAATTGCTAGAACATAGGACCGCAGATTGATGGAGCAAGAAGGGTCACTAGAGGTCATCTTGTCCAAGCCCTCTGAAGTCCCTAGCTGGGGAAGGACTAAGGGAGCTACTGGCAGGTCAGGAAAATAAGCAGTTCTCTCATGTCTGGAGGAAAAGATGAAGAAGGAAAGATTTTGGTGCCTTCATTTCTAAGACCATCTCCCCGCTGAACTTCCAACCCACACCGACATCTACTCCCCAGCGTCTCCTGTCAGTCCCCTCCCTCTGCCTGCCATGGGCCTCTGCGAAACAAGTCTAATCCCTGATTTGAAGGCCATCTCACAGGTCGATGATAACTGTGAGGGTAGACTTCCTGGGCTGACAACTTGGGGATGATGGGGACTGCCATCGTCTCTCCCGACAGGTACCAAGTGCTGAACCCCAGCGTGATTTCTCAGGGGTTCGTGGACAACAAGAAGGCCTCAGAGCTGCTGCTTGGGAGCATCGACTTGGATGTGAATGAATACAAAATCGGACACACCAAGGTAGGGTCTTCCCACTCAGGTTTGTCCCAAGAAGGTGGGTGTCAGGGTGTGAATTCCAGCTCAGCCGTAGACCAGGTGGTCAAGCCCCTCAGCTGCTGAGAGCCTCTGTGCCCCCTTCTGAAAAATCAGGGCTGGTAAAGCCAATCTCACAGGATTGGGAGTAGCGTGCGTGAGAACCCAGCTCAGACAGAGAGGTACTCAATAAACAGGAGAATATTAGGACTGCATGGGCCACAGATTTCTCAGAATAAAAGCAGCCGATCGGAATCAAGGTCCTGGACTGGACCGGGGCACCACGGTACGTGTGTGGGCGAGGTCCGGGGGTGAAGCACCCTAATCCCAGCCCACCCACACCACGAGTCCCAGCCCTGAGTTGGCAGGCGAGTCAGGGTTGACTCAGACAGAGCGGTCGCCTGATCCTGACTCATGGGGCCCATGTCTGTCCCACTTCCTGGCCCCGCAGAGTCCTGTCAGGATTGTAAGGGCCAGGCTGATGGTGGGAGGTGCCCATCGACACCTGCCCAACCAGACTCACCCCAACATGACAGTCAGGGTGATGCAAGAGGGGCCCTGGCTTTGCCTCAGGCTCGGAGGCTGCTGCCGTGCAGCCTGGAGTGGGTCACTTGACCGTCCTGGTCTCGTGGGGGACACAGGCAGGCCCAGCTTCTCTGTGGGCCTGGTGTGGCACAATGCCCAGGGAAGCTCCCAGCTGCATGTACATCCAACACGTACGGAGTGCCTCCTGTGTGCCAGGCACAGTTCTAGGCTTAGGGATACGCAGGTGGACAGAACAGAAAGAGTCCCTAGCTCCCTACAGCTTGCTTTGTAGCCATTGGTGTTAGCAGGATTGTAATACTGCCTTCAAACCTGCCAGAACCATTAGCTTTGGCCTCCTGCACCACTGAGACGTGATGTGTGGAGATAAATTGACTTATGGGAACTCTCAGGCTTTGTCACAGAATCACTGAATACCTGAGCTGGAGAGAACCTTGGAGACCAGCTCCTTCCCCCACCCCACCTTTGATGGGTGGGAAACTTAAGAAAGCCTGGAGAAGACATAGAGGTGACATGCCCAATTTCACAGAACTAGGCAGGACAGGGCAGGCCTCAGGCCCCTCGTCATGGGATCAGGGAAGTCACGTGACTTGTATCTGACACAGCTACCCCTGGGCAGACAGACTGATCTTGCTGTTGTTCAAGGGTTGCATGGGGCACCTCAGGTCCAGGTAAAGGCCTGGGGCTGCTGCGGATTGCTTTGCTCCCCGGTGCCAGGCAGGCTCTGGTGGCAGGGGCAGAAAAGAGAACAGAATGACTCCACCTGTACACTGTGTCCCCATCCCTGGCTTTGGCTCACGTGGGCCTTCCCCACCAGCCACATGCTTGCCTCACTGCTCCTCAAAGACCAAACCTCAACCACAATTAATCTGGAAATCTCAAGCCCAATGTCTCTACCCTACGATTGGTGGGGAGAGGGCAGAGGGAAGAAGCATCCCTTTCCATCCTTTCCCTGTCAGTATCCAAGCATCCACATCTTTATATTCATCTGGGGGCTCTAATCCCTGCCCCCACGTGTAGAATCAGAGATTCCCAGCGCTGAAAGGACTTGGGGTCCTGCACTCCCACTGGACAGGAGACGAGACCACGTTCCCCCAAAGGAGAGTGACTTAACCAAGGTGCCCTAGCACATCCAAAGCAGGTTGAGGACAGGTGTGGGTCTCCTGGTTCCTTCTATACTTCCAGAAGTTTCTATCATGTCCTATTAGAAGCCTATAAAAATATGGTGCATTATAAAACACACTGATAAAGCGATCACCCATAAGCCCACTTAAAAACCCAGAACTTCATCTTTACATCTCTTTCCTCTCCTTCCTCCCCACCCCAAGGAGTAACCTTTGTCCTGAATGTTAACTGTACCCTTGCCTTTTCAAAAACAGTTTTATCACATATGCACATGGCCCAAGGTTTGCCTGGTTTTGAGCTTCATGAAAGTTATCATACTTGGTATCTTATCTGACATGCTTTTGTCACTTAATCATGTTTCTAAGATTCATCCTTGTTGGCTGGTATGTGACGTTTGTTCATGGTCACAGCCATATCATAGGACTTCTGATGGCCATGCCACACCTGTCCCGTCTCCTGTCCTTGGAAATTGGATTGCTCCTTCTTTTCTCAGTTACCAACAATGCTGCTATCAACATCCTCACACATGGCCCTATGCAAGAATTTCTCTAGAACAAAGTTTTCAACTTTGGCTGTACATGAGAATCATCCAGACTGAGGGTGGGGGCAGAGAGGTTGGAACACCGATGCCTGAGCTCCCCACCCCAGAAACTGTTTGAAGTCACCTGTGTCCAGGCAACGGCATCTTTCCAAAGCCCTCCAGGTGGGGGCGATGTGCAGCCAGGGTTGAGATACACACTGAGGGAGTGACAACCAATTTCCAAAACTGTACTTACTCACCACCCACCCCCTCGTTGATTCACATACTTGCCAACACTTGTTTTATCAGAAGTCTTCAGTGTTGCAGATTGCGGGGGAGGGGGAGTGGTATCTTGTGACCTTAATTCGCATTGCCCTGAGGTTGGGTGTTTCTGGCCCTTTCTAACAAGCATTGCAGAGCTGTTCTTCTTTTCCTGGGGACGAGTCCCACTCATAGAACAGAGCCGGATGCCTGAAATTGTGCACCACTGGGAAAACTCTGTCCCCCTTCTAGAAAGTCAACTCCCCCTGCTGAACCACTATCCCCTCTTCCCACTCCCATATCCCGTGGGACCATGACTGTCCCAAGGCTGCTTTGCATAGTGGTAAAAAGGAAGGCCCGTTGGCACCCTGCTGCCAGGCAGTCACCATAGGTAACAGTGAAGATCCAAACGATTTATCACATTTTACTCAGAGCTTCACAGTTTGCAGAAGTACTTTCCCTGTTATCTCATTTAATTTTTATAGCAACCCTCTAAGGGAGGGATCAACAACCCCATTTCACAGATGAGGCACTGAGGCCCTAAGATGTGAGGAGGCATGTCCAAGGTGACCCAGCTAGTAACTGCAAGGCCGGGACTAGAGCCCACGGGAGTGTCCAAGAGCGAGAGGAAATAGATGCTGAGGCTGGCACGCCCTGCCGTGCAGACGTCCAGGCCAGGGCCAGCTGTTTCCCAGGGTCTCTGAACTCTGAAGGACCCGTCGGAACTTCTTGTTCTTTCATTGTGAACTCCCCGCTAAGCAGCTGCTCTGGTGACAGAGGGGCTATTCTCAGATCCATGTGTCTTTCCCCCAGGTGTTCTTCCGAGCAGGCGTCCTGGCCAAGCTCGAGGACATGCGGGACGAGCGTCTGGCCAAGATCCTGACGATGCTTCAGTGTCGGCTCCGGGGTTTCCTCATGAGGGTTGAGTTCAAGAAGATGCTGGAACGAAGGTAACGCCAGTGGGGCAGGCCTACTGAAGCCACGCCATCCACATGGAATGACCAGGGACCCCTCCACACACACAGTGCTCAGCTCCACCAGTGACACTGGGCAGTGAGATAGAGAGGGTGCCAATGTCTTTGTTGTCCCAAAGAACCCTCTTTGGGGCCTGTGTTGGTTTCCTGGGGCTGCCATTAGCAAAGTACCACAAACCAGGTGCCTTAAAACAATAGAAATTTATTTTCCCATGATTCTGGAGGCCAGGAGTCTGAAATTAAGGTGCTGGCAGGCAAGCTCCCTCCAAAGCCTCGAGAGGGGAAGCCTGTCTTGCCTCTTCCAGTCCTGGTAGCCCCAGGCACTCCTTGGCTTGTGGCTGCATCTCTCCAATCTCTGCCTCTGTCCTCACAAGGTCTTCTTCTGTGTCTGTCTTCACACGGTCTTCCTTTTTTTTATAAGGACACCAGTCATCTTGGGTTAGGGGCCCCCCACTACTCCAATATGACCTCATCTTAAACTAAGTTAATTCCATCTGCAAAGACTCTTATTTCCAAATAAGATCACATTCACAGGTTCTGGGGGTTAGGACTTCAGCGTATCTTTTGGGAGGGGACACAATTCAACTCCTAACAGGGACCACCTAATATAAACCCTTCTCTTTACAGTCACTTTCACAGCCTTCCCCTTACTTGATCCATATGATGATGCTGTGAGAGGGATGTGGTAGGATCAGCACCCCCATTTTACAGATTGGAAACTGAGATCAGAGGGGTTAAGGTACTGGGCCAGGTCCATGCAGAAAGAGTCAGGATTAGAAGCCAGAAATCCTTGTCCCAAATCGCTGCCCTCAGAATTGTGTTTCTCAGCCATCTCCCTAAAATGGTAATTAGAAAATAGCTCTGGCTACCCTGGCTGCCCTGTGGTTGACTCTGGCTCTTGTGGTCATAGTATTAGTAATAGTAACAGTAATGAATAAATAATAACAGTAATGAAGTCCTGATGTCCACCAGCAGGGCCCCTGTGACCCCGGCCAAAGGCAGGGACACCAGTTAGGGGCTGAGTGGTGGGACTCAGTGCACAGAAGATCCTCAGTAAATGACAGTTGAAGGAAGCTGTCAGGGACAAGGAGGGCTGATTCCAGAGACCGCAGACTGATGGGATTTGGAGACTAACGGATGATTTCCGGTGAGGGAGCAGAAGGAGGGAAATGCAGGAAGAAATGAGCTCAACCCTGAGCTGTCCGGGAGGAGCTGGTTCCATCGGGGAGGCCAGTCCCCCGTCCCCTCCCCTGCCCCCCATGCCTTCATTTTAACCCATGCAATGCTGGATTCTTCCCTTTTTTTTTTTTTTGCAGAGTTGGCCTGAAGGTCATCCAGCGGAACACACGCAAGTTCCTGGAGCTGCGTTTCTGGGGCTGGTGGAAGCTCTACAACAAGGTGAGGACTGAGGGGCCGCAGTCCTGGGCGGAGGGCCCTCCTGGGGATGGGAGGCCGCAGGATGCTGCAGGGACAGTCTGAAAATGAGGGCACCTTGGAGGAAGAGTGTAGCCTCCTTCCAGGAGGGGGCTGAATCCTCCCTGAGAAAAACGATAGTGTGTCTTCCCACCTTTCAACTCATCCCTCAAAATAAAACCCACTTAGGATGCAGAGAGCCCCCTCCCCACAAAAGTGGGCTTGGTGCGCAGTGCCTCACCCTTGGGCATGTCGAAGCATCTCAGCTCCTTCAGTGAAGTCCTGGACTTTAGGAAATCATGGGATCCGACCTCTCCTTTCCCAGGCTGTTCTGAGGCAGCAGTGGGGGTGAGTGAGTCAGCCAGGAGGGGAGGCTGCAGGCGCCCAAGTAACCAGTCCACCCTCAGCAAATGCAGGAGGCCACGAACCAACCTACTGCATGAGGCTCCAGTGGCGCTGGGGCATGGCGTCCCACCTGGGGTCCCTGTTACAAGGAAGCACGGCACTGGACCCGGGGGCAGGGCTGCCGCATTCAGGGGGCCGGAGGGCAGTGTTGTCTTGAGGGGCGGGGTGTTCAGGGCAGCTACGTGGAGGGTTGGCCCAGGCTCCAGGTCATCTTAGGGGGCCCTGAGCCCCCGACAACTCAAGCAGAAGCTTCTCTCCCCTCCCCATAGGGAAGAACTTTCTAACAATCCATGCTGACCACAAATTGAAAGGGAGGGACAGTAAGTTCTGCATCCCCAGCGGTGCCCATGCACAGGCCGGCCCACTGGAGGGCCTGAGACGGCAGAGGGATCTAAACAAAAATTTCTCAAATTTAGTCAGTATGGCATTTTCCCCACCTGTTCTATGACTGACCTTCTTTCTTTACATCAACTCACTGTTTTATTTCGAAATTTTTATTTTAAAAGGAAACTTCACATCCTTACCTGTCTCATCCTAAGCAAACGTTATGCATAAAACTGTGGATTTCGAGAGTTCTTTTCATTTTTAAAAATTATTATTTTTCAAAATCATGTATTAAACTATTACTTTTCAAAATTATTTTTAAAGTAACCATGTAACAATGAAAATCAAAAGGTTTCCATGCAAAGGTTGAATCCATCTCACCTGCCCCCTCAGTGTATGTATTACCCTTTGGGAAGCCCCAGACCAACGGCCTTTAAGATTCCTTCCAAGCCAGACATAAGTGACCACAGATGACAAGGAGACAGAGCCTAGAAACTTCTCTGCTCTTTACCAGAAAGTAAAACTTCACCAATTAAACATAGCGGAGCAAGATCCTGTTCCAATAAGTGAAAACATAAAATTAAGTTAAAATCCTTTACTCTTAGCGTGTTAAGTGAGCTCTAACCTTATTTAACTAAGTCAGATAAGCTGAATCAATGGAAAAAAACACCTTGGGGGAGGCTTTCACTGGATAAAAAGTGTAACACAGTTGCAAGTGATACTTACTATCACCTTTTTTTTTTTGCGGTTCGCGGGCCTCTCACTGTTGTGGCCTCTCCCGTTGCGGAGCACAGGCTCCGGACGCGCAGGCTCAGCGGCCATGGCTCACGGGCCCAGCCGCTCCACGGCATGTGGGATCCTCCCAGACCGGGACACGAACCCGTGTCCCCTGCATCGGCAGGCGGACTCTCAACCACTGCGCCACCAGGGAAGCCCACTATCACCTTTTTATGCAAATTTTGCACTGCAATATCCCAGATCCCCATAGACCAGGCTGGCAATGACAGGTTTATCTGTCATCTTCAAAGAGAGGCCATTCCTTCTCCCAAATCTATGGGTTTGCACTCCCGAATAATGTATCCATAGATCAGGAAATATCCCGAGGGCCTGTCCTGCCTGCTCTGCTTGGTGCTGTAGAGACACTGAGGGCAGGAGGGAGATGGGGAGGGGCAGAGGGCAGGGCTCGTGGTCTAGCAGGGCAGAGGACCCGATGGACCCAGGCACTCTTGTAGGATGAGAAGTGCCAAATGCACAGAGAGGTCCAGACAGGTGCTGTGGGTGCAGAAGAGGAGCGACTATTCCTGGCTGAAGGCAAAGCAGCCCACACCTAGTCCCCTGGCAAAGCCCATCTCCCTAACACTCTGCAGTGTTGTTCGCCACCCAGGTCAAGCCACTCCTGAATGTGGCTCGGCAAGAGGAGGAGATGAAGGCCAAGGAGGAGGAGCTAAGGAACGCCACGGCCAAGACGCAGGAGCTGCTAGACAAGATCAAGGATCTGGAGGAGAAGATGGCCACGCTCAGCCAGGAGAAGAATGACCTCACCATCCAGCTGCAGGCAGTATGTGGGGCCCTGGGGGCAGCGGCAGGAGCTGGGGGCCTTGGCAAGAGTCAGACCCACAGAAGGAGGGAGAGTGGCCTTCTAAGAAGCTGTGTCCTTCCAGACGCTGGGCAATTCCCAGACTTCTCTTTCTTTCATTGCCACGTCATCCTGGACCCAACTACCAAAAAGTCTCCATCAAATTCCTGTTTGCCCACAGCAGCAAGCTGAGCACACACACATACAGTACATGCTGGGCCTGGGGCATCGTCCAGACATGGGGGCCACGAGATGGTGGGAGGAGCACCTCTGGGGTGAGCCTGGCTCCCTGGGGACCTAGGGAACTTGCCCTCTTTTCTCTGCTTCCTCTTCCTCGCCCATCAAGTGCAAACACAGAGGGGAGAACATATGACCTAGTTTCTGTGGGGAGCCTGACTCCCAATACGATGAACAAGTTCACTGCCGTGACCCTTCTGGTTTACAAGGGTCCTTCCTTCTCTGATTCGAGCTTCACAACCACCTCATAAGACGCCCGATTTTCATGTGTATCTTCAGGGTAGGAAACTCCACTTGACCGACCTTTAGAGATTTGATCAAGGTCGCAAGCTGGTCAGTAGAAGACCCACAACTGGGAGGGGTCCAGTCCCATCTTGGTCATTCCTGCTCTGTCACAGCCATGTCTCCTCACTGAGAGAGTGTCAGCACTTGCATTAGCTAACCATTTTCCCCAAGCTGTCTCTGACATCTTTTCTCCCATCCTTTCCACCCCCCTGAGAAGTTGCTCAGGCTAGGACCCTCATTTTATGTTTGGGGAGGCTGAGGCCGAGCGTGAATACAAGGATCAAAGAATCTTCCGTTTACAGAAGCGCCACCATGTGCTCCATCCCTTTATACCTCACGATGATCATTTCCCTTATTTTGCAGAGAATTGAATTTCAGTAAATTTATGCCACAAACCAAAAGTCATCTAGCTGGTCTGGTCTTCTGACTCCATGGGCAGTTGTTGTCTTACACCACTGACCCCATCTCAGGGAGACCCCAGTGGACACCCCGCTTGTCCCTCCTCTGACACTTACTGCCTGTGTGACTTTTGACAACTCCACCCCCTCTGCATATCGGTTCCCTCATCTCTGAACGCTAGCTTATAGATGACACCTGTCTGGCTTGCTTCTCAGTGTTGTTATAAGGAGAAACCAGGGACGGGAAATGGTTTGTTAACACGGAAGTGCTAAATCAATGCTGGGAGTTATTTGGGTGGACGTGCCCCTCCACGTTGGCAGATGCAAGCACAGGCCCACATGGGATCAGTGGATGAGACGGCAGAGCCTGAACGGACAGAGGCATCCTGCCTGAGTGGCCCGGGCTTCTCCTAGGCCACTGCTAATGCCTTAAGGTGAATCTGATCACCTGGTATCTCATTAAAAAGCAGATTCAGATGAACAGGTCACAGGTGGGGACTGAGATTTTGCATTCTAACCGGCTCACAGGTGATGCTGCTGCTGCTGGTCTGGGGACCACACTCCTGGACGAGGCTTCGTCACCAAGAAGCTCAGAGATACCCAGCCCCTGTCCAGCCCCCAGGACACGTTTGTTGGGGGCCCATCAGCCCGAGGCCTATCCGTCAGCACGTCCCCCTGCAGGTGCCCGGCCCCTGCCCTTGACCAATACTCTCTTTCTTCCACCAGGAGCAAGAGAACCTGATAGATGCGGAGGAGCGCCTGACCCAGATGATGAAGACCAAGATGGAGCTGGAGAGCCAGATCTCTGACATGCGGGAGAGGCTGGAGGAGGAGGAGGGCACATCGGCCTCGCTAAGCGCCACCAAGCGCAAGCTGGAGGGGGAGCTCAGTGACCTCAAGCGGGACCTGGAGGGCCTGGAGACCACGCTGGCCAAGACGGAGAAGGAGAAGCAGGTGGGGAGGCCCCTGGGCCAGACCCTGCTCCTCCCAGGGCCAGGGAACCCCCAGCCCGCTGCCCTGCAGGGGCCACACCCAGAGCCCATACAGCAATGCTGCCCGGGACCCGAGCCACCAGCCACATGCAGCTATTTTAACTTAATTCATTACAATTTCAAATGTCGTTCCTCGGTCAACCTGGCCGCGTATGGAGGGCTCAGTAGCCGCTCGCAGCAAGTGCTACGATGTCGGATAGAGCAGACAGAGCACACGTCCATTGTTTGGACAGAGCAGCTGACTCAGGGGGCTGAGAGCTGTTCCCCTCGTGGGGACGCCCAGGCCTGGCTGGTTCTCCTTGTGCCTGGGATTCCTGGGCATTCTGCCTGGCCTTCTGCCCACTCAGCCTCAGCATCCCTGGGGCCCCTCACAGAACATCCTTCTGCAGCACCATGTCCACCCCTCCCCCTTCCCAGAGGAAGCAACCATATTGTAAGGTGGGGTCACCTTTAGCTGTTGGATTTCTGCCCAAACAAGCAGCTGCTGCCCTTCCAAGTGGCTCCCTGACTCCTGGTACCGTCTGGCTCGCCCTTGGTCCCAGGCCCCCTTCCCATCTCACAGTGGGTGGGGTCCCCGAGCAGGGGGAGGTGGATGCTGCCTAAGCCGGGGCGTCTGCAGCTTTGATGTGCACTCGAACCACAGGGACCTCAATAAGACGCAGGCTCTGGGCCAGCAGGTCCTGCGGGGCCCAGGGGCTATATTTCCAACACAGTCCCCGGCGAAGGCACAGCTGCCGTCCAAGGACCAGGCTCTGAGTAGCCAAGGCCTGACGGTGTTCTCTCTGTCCCCTCACCCCCAAGATTCTGACTTGGTTGGCTGGGCTGTGCCCTGGGCATTGGTGTCTCTTAGGCTCCCAGGTGGCTCTGGGGAACAGCCAAGCTGAGAACCCTCTCTCGGGGCAAGTACTCTCCTCCCCTTCTCCCCCTGAGGGTGTTCCCAGCCTTAAAGTCCAGCCTCTCCCCTGCCGCCCCATCTCCAGGCCCTGGATCACAAGGTCCGCACCCTGACTGGGGACCTCTCGCTTCGAGAAGACTCTATCGCCAAGCTCCAGAAGGAGAAGAGGGCCCTGGAGGAGCTGCAGCAGGTAGGCACCGGCTACTTCTCCTCTTGGTGGAGCAAATGGAGCTTGGAGACGGGAGACCCTCATTCGAATCCCGGCTTTGCCGCCCATCAGCTGGGGCCCTTGGGGAAGTCACAGTGTCTCCCTACATCACAATGCCCTCATCAGTGAAGTGGACACAGTCACTTGCTACCTTCCTTCCAGGTTTGTTGTTAAGTGGGGTGAACCTATCATTTATCACCCAAACTAGGACAGGTTTCAGAGTGAAAGGGGTCAGCAGGCATGTGTCAGAATGGTCCAGGCACACTGGGAGGGATGCTCCCAGAGTCATAAGGATGAAGTGGGCGTATGGAAGCGCACTGTGAGCTCTAAAGCACCAGGGAACCCCGATTCATTGCAGCAACAACAGGCCTGAGTTCCTGAGGTCATGGGGAGCCCACCCGACTGTTTCAGTTGCTCCTGAGTGTGGAGCCAACTCTGACCACCCACCAGTGCTGACCATGGCGTGGAGCACCTCCTAACCTAGACACAGGTGCCAGGAGCAAATTGAAGCCCAGAACTAGACAGTGGACCCTCATCCCTGTGTTTGCTGACATCATGAATCTACAATATGTCCCCCGAGCACATTTCTCTGTCGCCTCTGGAAACACCTCCCCTTAGACTGTGACTCTCCATCGTATCAAACCCAGAACCCCCTGTTACAGCAAATATGCTCAGTTCTCATTATTCGGGGTAGCAATGTTCTGTAGAGTCATTGAATTAGCAAATACTGAACCTTTGCTCTCAGGGAAATACAGGGTTATCTTCCTGCAAGCCTCTAGTCACAGTGTTTTTGTCAACCCATCAATACATCATACATATGATGGTGATCAATACATTATCTTGTTTTATGTGTATTTCTGTTGAAAAACACCTTATTTAGTACATATTGTTTTTTGGGGCTTTTGGGGTTTTTTTGGGGTTTTTTTTGGCGGTACGCGGGCCTCTCACTGCTGTGGCCTCTCCCGTTCTGGAGCACAGGCTTCGGATGCGCAGGCTCAGCGGCCATGGCTCACAGGCCCAGCCACTCCGCGGCATGTGGGATCTTCCCGGATCGGGGCACGAACCTGTGTCCCCTGTATCGGCAGGCGGACTCTCAACCACTGCGCCACCAGGGAAGCCCCAGTACATACTGTTGATACATTGAACTCATGGTCAACAGCCCCTGTATCTCAGGCCTGAATGAAGCTCATCCAACACATAGATTTTCTCTGCAAGGCACATCACAGCCTTCTTGCGTCAGGAATGCCAGACAGCACTGCAGAACCGTGCTTCGCGTCACTGTAAGCAGTGAAATCACCAACAAAGAGCACTGACGTGTAGAAAACGTGGCACTACATAGACTGGGAAAAGCACACGTGTTTGCAGTCTGAGACGAACCAAGGAGACAGAGCATCATTCATGCGACCTCAGCTGGGAACATGCCCCGCTTTGCATGTCCACGAATGACCACGAAAGCACCATGAGTATTGATTTGGGGATTACAAATAAATTTTAGCGAGTAGGTAAACCGGCAAATAGATAATTCACGGATAATGAGGATCAACTGTATTTTGGAATGCCCTCTTACTATCCTGAATTGAAAATTATAATAATGTAACTAATATATAACTTCAGAAAAATCAATAGAGTGCCCTTCCATATAAAAGGAGAAATGAATGAAAGTAATTTATAATAAATAATGGGGCTGTCAAAGTATAAAAGCTCAGGCAGATCTAGGAGGGCTGCCTGCCCAAGCCCGTCTTTGAAGGCTGTAGACGGGCACCCGAGGGTGTGTTGGTGACTCAGGTAGCCAAGTGCGGTTGCTACCAGTGATGCAATTTTACAAAACAGTCAATAATTCTCAGGGAGATTTTAACAACAAGAAGTAAATCTTCTCTTAGTTTCCATGGTAGATCATTCTTTAAAATTGTAGTGTATACTAAATGAAAAAAATGTTGAGTTATGTGCGAAGAGGTACTAGGTTCTAGGTTCAGAAAAGTATAAATAGTTGTTTACTTACGTGAATGGCTGAATGGGACAGCAAGTGTGTGAAATGCAGAATTATTCTTCATGGCACCCATTATCCAGAGCAAGGCCAGATGTCCAGCGTCCCTGGAAGCACCCACAAAGTGGGTGAGGCCCCCAATCATTGTGACAACCAAAAGCACTGCACCCCCCAAATTTCCTATATGCCCCGTGGAGAACCAGAGCCCCCAACAGACCCCTAGGGGCCCACCTGTGGCTGACGGGTGATCAGTGTGCCGTGGCCTCACCCACCACCCAGGAGCAGGTGCTCTGTAACTGATCACTGACATCATCAACTCAGCTCGAAAGTGATGGCAGAGAACCAGATCTGTTCAGCTGCTCCCGCCTGCCTCACAGGACACACGCGTGTATCTTTCCTTCCAGAAAACCCTTGATGACCTGCAAGCCGAGGAGGACAAGGTGAACCATCTGACCAAGAACAACAGCAAGCTTAGCACCCAGATCCATGAGGTAATGCCCCGTTGTTGGGTCTGATTCTATAGCTCGACGGTCAGGTCTGTCCCAGGTCACAGGGACCTCAGATACATTTTGGGAAACTGGGAAGTGAGGCCCTTTCTGATGCCACAGCTAAGGAACCAGGCCCAGTCTGGTTCTTTATTGCATTCTGGCCTCAGACAACCCTCCCCACACATACACACCCTACTTTCTTTTGTATTTTTTGTCTCCGCAGCTGGAGGATAACTGGGAACAGGAAAAGAAAATCCGGGCGGAAGTGGAAAAAGCTCGCCGGAAAGCTGAGAGTGACTTGAAGATGACCATTGACAATCTCAATGAGATGGAGCGGTCCAAGCTAGATCTCGAGGAGGTGGTGAAAAAGTATGCAGTCTTTCATTTTGCCCGTAGCAGTGTTAGCGATATCTAGCACTTTCTGGATGGCACCCGGCACCAGGCACTCTGCTGAGGGCTTCATGTGTATCAGTGCATGTCCCCTGAACCTGCTCTGTACCAGGCACTGTGCTCAGCTCGGAGGATTAGGGAGGGAGGGGCAGGTGCTTCCCTGTTCTCAGGGAGTTCCCAGCCTCACACAGGGCCTGCTGGGCGCTGGAAAGGACACAGGTACTAAGCAATGCACCCACCCCAGAGGTCAGGGAGTCTTTGCAGAAACCTGAAAATTGGGCTCTCAAAGATCACAAGGAGTTGAGGGGATATGTTAGCGATATCACCCTGGTAATAACATGGAGCACATGTGGAGTGGAGAAAGCAGGAAGACAACTACTGCAATAGTCGAAGCATAAACCGGAACTGAGTAAGAGGCTGAAGGGATGGAGATAAGGAGGCAGGTAAGGAAAGCTTTTAGGGGGCAGAATTTGGACAATGCATCTTTTTTAAAAATATTTATTTATTTATTTATTTAATTTTATGGTTGCGCCAGGTCTTAGTTGTGACAGGCGGGCTCCTTAGTTGTGGCACATGGTCTCCTTAGTTGTGGTATGCAAACTCTTAGTTGCAGCATGCATGTGGGATCTAGTTGCCCCAGCAGGGATCAAACCCAGGCCGCCTGCATTAGAAGCACAGAGTCTCATCCACTGTGCCACCAGGGAAGTCCCCTGGACAACGCATCTTTGAAGTACATTTTGCTAGGGCAATTCTAAAGCACCACAGGCTGCCAAGAGGGCGTGTGCAGCTAAATCTGCATCTCAGCACATTTCTTGGGAGGCACACCCAGAAGGTGCGGGTGACCCTGCCCATCCTCCCCACCTGCTTGGTCTCTGGCATCTTACCTCTCACACGTGGCTCTTGACACGTGGAACTCACATCAGGAGACAGCCTTTTGCAGAAAGATTTTGGAGGAACATTTTCCCTAAAAAGGCCAAGCATCTGTGTGATGCTGGAGCCCCTAGACTGTAAGCTGCACCAGAGCAGTGACTTCTGTCCGTTTTGTTCACTGATGTGTCCCTGGAACCCCAGACAATGTCTGGCACCAGGAGGGACTCAATAAATTGAAGGCAAATTAATAAATGCACAAGTGAATGAATGAGTGAGTGAAAAACCAGTGGAGCAAATCCTGGGGCTCTGTAGGCCGACTCATCTGTAGGGTGAGAAGGCCAGCGGTCAGGGCTGAGTGGGTCTCAGCAGGGTCAAGGTCTCCCCCGGCAGCCCCAGCTCCATTCCCGTGCCAGCTTGCTGGTCTAGCCTCAGAGCTTTTCCTCAGGAGGTCAAACCTTCTCTTGCAGGAGAGATATGGAAATCAATTCTGTCAACTCTAAATATGAGGATGAGCAGTCTCTGAATTCCACGCTGCAGCGGAAACTAAAGGAACACCAGGTCTGTCTGTGCGGGATGGAGGAGACCCAGATCCTCTTTTGAAAGGCACTGGCCTGCACCTTTGCTCACATCAGCGGATCTGCTGCTGCCACAGAGTCCTCAGAGACTGACTGATGTCCACCTCATGCTGGGATAAATTCCAAGTCCCCACAGTGGCCACAGGACCCTCCACAATAGCCCCTGCTCCCTCCCTGGCTTGTCACCCACCGTTCCCCCACCATTCCGTTCAGCCCCTCTGGCCCCTTGTGGGGTCTCACACACCCCAGCCTCCCTCCTGCCTCAGGACCACTGCACACACTCTCTGTGGCCCGCTTCCCTCTGCTTTTGACAGCGTCCCACATACACTTAGCTGCCTTCCATCATTTTCATTCTAAAAGGCCAGTGGGTGGGTCTCTAACTTCACCCAGGAGAGATAAATGCCCCGCTCTGTCTGCCTTTTTGCCTGCTAGGCCCGAATCGAGGAGCTGGAGGAAGAGCTGGAGGCTGAGAGGGCAATGAGAGCCAAGGTAAGTGAGATGCGTCTACGCTTCCTCCCTCCTTTCCTGAGGCAAAGGACCCAGTGAAGCCACAATCCAACAACGAGCAGAAACTCCTGTTGAGAAACCAGTAGGGGGGAGGATGGGGTTCCGGTTGGAAAGGACTTGTTGTTTCTTGAGCACCTACTGTGTGCCAGGCCCTGTGCTACACGTGCCCATTAATGACGACGTAAGAGGCACAGATGCTCTTTGTTGCGCGGTCCAAGGAGAGTGGGCAATGTTAGCCTGGGGACTGGAAGACTGCATTCAACAGGCTGAGGTGGGGAGGAGTTTCTAGGCAAAGGGAATCAAATAGCACTTATGTGCACAGGTACGAAGGTGTGAAAGGAAGAGCCAGGAGTGGAGGAAGGCTTGAGGGCAGGGATCCTGTAGGGAGATGGATCGTAACACACCTAACTCCAGCTTCAGCCCAGCTGGGCTGGGTGGCAGGATGGGCACTAAGGCCCCCCCCAGTGCCGGGAAGAGGACAGACAGCATCCTCTGCTGAGTGTGTGGGGGGGTGACGGGCAGAGTGCAGAGCTCCCCAAGCGCAGGCCCCTGGCCTCACAGACGCCACGTGGTGATCACAATCCTTACCAGAGAAACAGGGGTTCTTGGATGGCCAAGGTCAGTGTCATCCCATCTCCCCCCAGGTGGAGAAACAACGCAGTGACCTGTCCCGAGACCTCGAAGACCTCAGTGACAGGCTGGAAGAGGCTGGGGGAGCCACATCTGCTCAGGTACCATCCTCGGGGTGTCCAGGAACCCCGATTCCTGCCTGCCTGCCTGCATGGAGAAACAAATGCTGGACGATGAGCAGGGGGATAAGGACCAGTTAGTTCCTGCTGAATTCCCGGGGCTCCCTTGAGGAGAAACCAATCAATGATAAAGAATAGGCAAGAGGGGGCCGGTTCAGTCCACTTTCTTCTGGGGCTCCTCGGTTCAGTGGACGCAGCTGGGATTTGGACTGAATGCCCCAGGGAGGCCAGCACCGGCCAGCCCGCAAGCCCTTCTTCTGCTCCACCCCAGATCGAGCAGAACCGCAAGCGGGAGGCCGAGCTGCTGAAGCTGCGGCGGGAGCTGGAGGAGGTGGCCCTGCAGAGCGAGGCAGCGGCCTCCACACTGCGCAAGAAGCACACAGACTCCATGGCCGAGCTGACCGAGCACGTGGAGAACCTGCAGAGGGTCAAGTCCAAGCTGGAGAAGGACAAGCAGGTCATGAAGGCCGAGATCGACGACCTCAACGCCAGCATGGAGACCATACAGAAGTCCAAGGTGAGGGAGGACACCCCGCAGAGCCTTCACGAATAATATCCCCCGAGTCCCCCGACAGGCCCGAGGTCCATTCTAGATGCTGTGGAGGGAACCAAGATGGACCCGTCACAGACCCCACTGGCTGTGTGTATAACCTCGGCCAAGGTGCACAACCTAACCGTGCCTCGGTTTCCCCATCTGTAAAATGGGGAATAATGATAATCCCCACCTCACAGTGCTGTTGTTAGGGCTACGACAGTTCCTGGCACATAAGAAAAGCTCAATAAATGTGAGCTATTAGGATCATCATGACCTTAGTATGACTATATCCTCCAGGAGTTGGAGACTTAGTAGGAGAAACAATCATCGCCACAATGAAAAAGTGGTATGTGGCAAGAAAGAAAATTAAGTACAATTGAAGTAAAATTAAGCCACTCAACATGCATTTATCCAGCCCCTGCCACAGGAAGAGTCTTCTTGTGACACAAGGGAAGTGGCGGGTGGTGCTCCAAAGGTGAGCAGGGATGATGCTTTGGGGGTCCAGGTCCCAGCCAACTAGTGTCTCCAAACTTCAGACACTCACGAGGCATCTTCGTAGTTCCTGTTTTATCTGCAGGCGCCTGCTCTAATGCTGGTATTTTTCCTTAAATTAACTGGCTCCCGGCATTTTCCTATCGAGTGAGGTCAGCAGGGGCCCGGGAGTGAGGGGCTGTGTGCCAACCCAAAGGCTCTGGGCTTACGTTGATAGAAAATGGTGAGCCACTGGAGGTTTCTGAGACAGGGATGTTCTAGAAGGATGAGGTAGGTGGCCTGGGAGGCTGCACTAGGGCAGCGCAGCTGGGAAGCAGGGAGGGCCTGGCCTGGCCCTCCCCATTTCCCCACTGGGTTCGTTCTCCCTGAGCAGATGAATGCCGAGGCCCACGTTCGAAAGCTGGAAGATAACTTATCAGAGGCCAATGCCAAGGTGGCTGAGCTGGAGCGGAACCAGGTGGAAATCAACGCCATCAGGACCCGCCTTCAAGGTGAGCTCTCCCCTCCCCACAGCTTCCTAAGGAACAGTGCATGGAAAGGAGTGGGGATCCTCAAGGAAACTGAAAGAGTACCTGGGTGCCCTCCCAGAGCTTCCTTGACCTTGGAAAATCCACATCCCCTGTGACTAGACAAGAAGATTTTCTTCCTCCCACTGAGTGCTCCAAGTAACATCTTTACAGTGTAAAACAGGGAACACTGTCCAAAACATTTTCCTATCAGTTCTCTCAGCCACCCCGTGAGATCAGCAAGAGGAGCAGCAATACCGACAAAACACAATTTTCAAACATTTTCAAACATGACCTGCCTACTAACGTAAAGCGAACACGTGTCACTAATGAGGGAACAAGAAAAATGGGAAAACTGCCTTTGAAAAGCACCTGAAGGAGCCGAGATTTACACAGCCAGTCGGGAAAGGAATGTTTCAGTAACTCTGCTGAGTTAGATGCAAAACTGGTTCATGTCCTATGCGGCAATAATACTGCAACCTCTAGGTTTGATTTGGGGTTTTTTCTACCAGAAGAAATTCTCTGCATCTCTAGGTCAAAAATAATTTGCAACTCATCAATATGCAAGTTAACGTCTGACTTCACAGAGTCTGGGCTCTAAAGAGGGGTCAACAGTTAAGTCAAGCAAAGGTGCATTTCCTTCGAGAAGTTAACGCTCCTGAGGCGCACCAGTTAGACAACACTCTCGTTTGACACCAGAGAACCTCCTTTGGCCTTACTTTCCACATTGTGAACTTTTTAAAATCAGTATCCCCATTTGATGGATAAGAAGAGTGAAACTCAGTGAGGTGAAGTGACTTGCCCATGGTCACAAAACCGAAGATACAGGGCAGAACTGGGAACCCTTGCTGGTTCTCTGGCTCATGCACCTTCTCCTGGCCTCTGGCTCCGGAGAGCAGTCTACAAATGACAGGAGTGTAGGTTCTGGGACCGTGACAAATGCATTTTTTTTCAAAGTAAACACTCTCCGCCCAACTGTTTTCTCCAAACTTCTTTGCGGTATCTCCTGCCAGGGGCTTCGCTATCTGAAGCCGCTTATCCCATGCAAATCACCTGGATGGTGGTGACCCTTGGGCACTTGCTCCCCTCCTGGGCCCACTAGATTTGGGCAGCTGATGCGGTGGTCGCCCTGCTCCCCATTCCAGCTCAGCTGACCAAGCTACTATACTGATGGGCACTTTGGGAGCAAGGCTTAGGATCTGGCGGGGGAGCTAGTTCTCCACCCAACGCTTCTTCCGTTCCCTTCTCGCCCAGCTGAAAACAGTGAACTGAGCCGGGAATATGAAGAATCCCAGAGCCGGCTTAATCAGATCCTGAGGATAAAGACGTCCCTGACATCACAGGTGGACGATTACAAGAGGCAGCTGGATGAAGAGTCCAAGGTTGGTTTGGGGGTGAGGTAGGGGGTGACAGAGCTGCCTCCTTGAAGAAAGTCATATGTTATGAAGATGTAGAAGGAACATGAAAAATATTTCATTCCACTGCAAGTAAAAGAGTTAACAACAAAACCAGAGTACGCTATATGTGCGACTAAATGAAATTAACGGAATTACATATCCTTGTGGATAGTAATTGGAAGAAATCAAGGAAAGTTAAACCCTGGTGGTTTGGGTTGTAGACTCCTGTGTCTCCCCCCACCGCCCCCCGCCCTGCCTTTACCCCGCTGTACTGTTGATCCAACGTCGTGTACCTCTAAGTGACGGCCCTGGGTGCCACAGAGACTGGGGGGCCCTGACAGGCTGGTCTGGTCACCACAGTCCCGCAGCACGGCCGTGGTGAGTCTTGCCAACACCAAGCACGACCTGGACCTGCTGAAGGAGCAGCTGGAGGAGGAGCAGGGAGGCAAGTCGGAGCTGCAGCGCCTTGTGTCCAAACTCAACACTGAGGTGACCACCTGGAGGACCAAATATGAGACGGACGCCATCCAGAGGACCGAGGAGCTGGAGGAGACCAAGTGAGCGTCACCCTGCGCCAGAAGGGCCGGAGAGGCCAGCGGGTTGGCGGGTGGGTGCGAGGTGGGGGCCTGAGCACCACAGCCACAGCTGACGCCAGGGCCACACCCAGGAGAGGGCAGTTCAGGGGCTCCTCTTAAAGGGGGACGAGTGTCAGGACAGGGAGCCCACTTCGTGCCCTCACCAGGTCACACACTGCATGCCCCACTGCTTTCAGCTTCCCTCTTCAAGGGCTCTCTTACCTACATCTTCTGCCCAGAAATGCTCAGGCTCCCTGCAGGGAAGTCAGGATGGTGGGGGGGCGGGATCTGCCTCCAGGCAGGGCTTCTCTGCCTCTGAAGTGCTCAGGAAGCTTCCATGGGCCTGGTGGGACTGGGGTGAGGCCCCTCGGTGATGCTGAGAGGACACGGGCCATGCTCCGTGGCAGAGGTCCCCCCTCGGCCAGTTCCCCAGCTCTGTGGCGAATGCCCTCAAGTCCTTTGAACTTTCTTCCTTCACAAACTAGAGACACAAACGCTCTGCTTGACGGGCCTGAGGAAACAAGAGTGGACACATGAACATGGCTCAGAGCTGCCCTCTTGCACAAGAGGCTGGCGTGGGTGCCCGTGGGCCAGGGCACCCAGGGAAGGCCTGCATGTGAGCCCCTGGTGCCAGGCGGGGAGGGAACCCCAGCCTGCCACTGGTGCCTTCCATCCACTGGAATTTGTGGTGACAGCATAGCGCAGTGCCTTCCAGCTGACATCAATCTTTATCTGGCACTCTTTATTCGCTGAGCCTACACCTGCCTTCCTGCAGCTCCACCTCCTGCCCTCCAGCCCTTTTCTAATATTTTCTATTGAGAGCTATGGGGGCTGCCTGGTCCCACCCCAGGCTCTCACTCCGAGCTAAACCTCAATTTCAAACCCTCCCCTCTCTCTGCCTGGAACCTCTTCCCCAGACACCCACAGGGTCCTGGCCTTTGCACATGTGTCCCCTCCCTGCTTTATTTTCCCATAGTGCTTATGTCACTTTGTTGTGTTTTCTGTCCCCCCTCTAGAACAGAAGTTTTGAGGGCAGGGATCTTAGTCTGTTTTATTCACTGCTATTTCCCTAATGCCTAGAATAGGACTTGGCACTGAGTAGAAACAATGAATATTTGTGGAATGGATGACTGGACACTGGTTGCTCTGTGCCAAACACCCCCGTTTTTATCTGCATCTTCTCCATTGTGACACCAGAGCTCAGCGCCATGCTGGGCTCCCCTGCCCCTGGGTGCCTATGTTTCCTTGATGGCCTCTCTTGCTCTCATCCACAGGAGAAAACTGGCCGCCAGGCTCCAGGAGGCAGAAGAGACGGCTGAAGCCGCCCAGGCCCGAGCCGCCTCCCTCGAGAAAAACAAACAGAGACTCCACGCAGAAGTTGAGGACCTCACCATCGATTTGGAGAAGGTCAGAGGGCCAAATGCTCCAAGGCTGACCATTTGCTGGGTCCAACAGCCCACGGGAAGCTGGATGAGACTGTCACATGTTGGGTTAGCAAGAAGGAACAGGTGGCCCAAGAGGGTGGAGAACAGGGTTTGCAGTCAGGCCCACTGTTCACTGCTTGAACATGTGTCAACATGCTCATGATTCTGAGATCTTAACTCAACCAGCCACTATTTAAATAGGTCCGTGACAAGGATAAAACTCAGTCCCGGGAAGTCCAGGAACCTATTGCCCCTGTTCCCCTTCCTCTTCTGCAAACCATGTTCCACACACTTTATGTGGCTAAATATTCCCGTTTGCATCCCTAGTTCAGACTGATTCGCCAGTCTTTAGCAAAATTAAATAAGATTTCCACTGGCACATACCAACCCAGTCTTGGTCCAGATAAGGTCATAGCCATGTGAGAGGCTTTGGGGGGAAAAAGTCCTAAAACCCCAAGGTTTTTGCTCCCTCCAAATTAAGAAGTTAAGCAGAAAAAAAAAAAGAAGAAATTAAGCAGAAATTTACAACGTCTAATATTGTGCAGCAGCAAATACACAGTTGCGGGGAGTTATGAAAAAGATGGAAGGGCTGTGAGAATAATATCTAAGAATAATGAGCTTTGATGAACAAGAAAAATAATACCCACCCATCTCTGAGTTGGGCAATGATATATATTAGTATGTTATAGAGAAATATGTTATGGGGAGTTAGGTGAACATCATAAATCTGGGAAGGCTGTTGTGGCCCAGATCCCTCCTTTTACACCTGAGAAAACCCTCACCTGGGAAGATAAGGTGGGCAGCCCAAGGTCACACATCTAGTAGTAGATGTTTTGGAACCGAAACATAATTTCTGGACTCCCTATTCTGTGCTTGTGCCACAAATGTTGAATTCTATCCCCATTCGAAGAAGTCTGGGGTCACCAGAGTTACTGGAGAGGTAGAGGGAAGGAAGGGAGGGGGCAGAAGGAGGGGAAAGGCACAGGAAAGGCAGACCCCTGACACCATCCCCTCCTCACCCCAGGCCAACGCCGCGGCCGCAGCCCTGGACAAGAAGCAGCGGGTCTTTGACAAGATGCTGGCTGAGTGGCAGCAGAAGTGCGAGGAGCTGCAGGTGGAGGTGGACACCTCCCAGAAGGAGTGCCGCATGTACATGACCGAGAGCTTCAAGATCAAGACCGTCTACGAGGAGTGCCTGGAGCACCTGGAGTCGGTGAAGAAGGAGAACAAGACCCTGCAGGGTGAGTCTGGGGGCAGGTGGACGGGCCTGCAGGGACGAGGACACAGCCGGACCCCCCCCCCCCGTCATGGGTCTGAGCACCCAGCGCATAGTAGGTGCACAATCAGTGTTTGCTGACTGGCTGGCAAGCACTTGGTCAAAGCATGTGGGCATTCCGCAGTATAACTTCAGGCAGGTGAGTTACCTGGTTCTTCTGTGCCTCATCTGTAAAATGGGGAAATAATACTGCCTTCCGTGTAAGGCTGTTGAGATAATGAAATAAGATAAAAATGTCTTAAGTCTTCGCTCGGTAGAGTAGCTAGTCAAATAAGGGCTCAGGAGATTTTAGATATTGAGCCCTTCCATCTACCATATGTAAATAATATGTGTATGCATATGTGTTTCTTACATATAGGAGTCTCAGGCTGGAATTTCATTCTGTTGGATATTGCTTGAAAAGTGTTGGTTATCTAATCTTGCCACATGAAATTTGTATTATTTGTTTCTGTGGTTTTCCTAAACACAAACTCAGTGTTCAAGAGACGTCACTTTTTTCCATTTTTGAAGAACTGTTTTGGGGCCCCTGTTCTGCTGAGCAGCAGAAATGAAAACTCAGCCAGTGCAGGGTTTCCTCAATCTGGGCTGCCCCACCCTGCTTCCTCCCCAGGGTTGTATTTGAGTCCTGGTGGGGGCGGGGGGGTTGATGTAGCATCACTGCAATGGAAGGTAGAAAAAGATGGTCCTTGATTGTCCCCAAAGCTGCCCAAGGTCCTATGAGTCACTCCCAGAGGAGCTCTCTGCTTACAGGAGATAATCTTGAGAGTCAACTGTTTAAGGCCTCTCTCTGCTTTCTTAATTTCAGAAGTGTAAGTACTGAAGGACTTGGGCATAAAGTAAATACAAGTTAAAGACTGGGGAGGAAGAGCTGAACCAGATATAGGTTGACTGGACTAGGAGAGGAAGGAAAAGAGGAGGGGGGGGGGTTATGATCAAGTGCTGCTGAGGGTCCCTGCCTACCACCCCCTATCAGCTCCTGGTGCAGGTGAGAAAAGATAGAGGAATAATTGTGTCACATGCCATTACCCCAGGAAGCCGATAGTCCTCATGCTTCTTGTTAACAAAATATTCTTCTTGTTAACAAGAATATTGCTTCTTGTTAACAAGAATATTCCTTTCTCAGAGGAGATAAAGGAACTGATTGATCAGCTGGGTGAGGGAGGACGGAGTATACATGAGCTGCAGAAAATGAAGAAAAAATTGGAGGTTGAGAAGGAAGAACTCCAGGTGGCCCTGGAGGAAGCTGAGTCTTCCCTGGAGGTAACCATGTGGTCATCACATTGGGGGCTGGAACTTGGCCAGGGACCACACACCTGCTGGGCCAGGAAGACTGATGTTTATATTCCTGGCAGGTTGAAGAGAGCAAGGTGATTCGAATTCAGCTGGAACTGGCTCAGGTGAAAGCTGATATTGACCGGAGAATCCACGAGAAAGAAGAGGAATTTGAAGCTACGAGGTATGAGGCTGATGGGACAGGAGACTGAGTCTAGGTAGCATGATGGAGCAGAGTCCAGAAACCTGGGTCTCTGCCACATACCAGTCATGTGTGAGCTTGGGCAATTTAGGTGAGCCTCTCTGAACCTGTTTCCTCATCTGTGAAATGGGAATAATGATGGTACCTCATACTAATATGGCACTCTCTGGTGTGCACTTAGAAATATAGTACTTTAGTGATTCATCACAAAACCCCATGAGATAATAACCCAATTCAAAAATGGGTAGTGAAGTAAATCAGAAGGCGAAAGACAAATACCACATGATATCACTTACATGTGGAATCTGAAATATACAAATGAACTTATTTACGAAACAGAAATAGACTCAGAGACATAGATAACAGACTTGTGGTTGCCAAGGCGGAGGGGAGGTGGGGGAGAGATGGATTGAGAATTTGATATTAGCAGATGCAAACATATAGAATGGATAAACAACAAGGTCCTACTGTATAGCACAGGGAACTATAGTCAATATCCTGTAATAAACCATAATGGAAAAGAACATGAAAAAGAATGTATATATATGTATTACTGAATCACTTTGCTGTACAGCAGAATTAACACAACACTGTAAATCAACTGTACTTCAATAAAATATTTTTTTTAAAAAAAATGGGTAAAGGACTCAAATAGACATTTCTCCAAAGAAGATACACAAATGGCCAACAAGTACATGGAAAGATGCTCAGTATCATTAGTCATTAGGGAAATACAAATCAAAACTACAAGATACCACCTCTCTTCCATTAGGATAGCTACTATCCAAAACACAGAAAATAACAAGTGTTGGCAAGGATGTGGAGAAATTGGAACCCTTGTACACTGTTGGTGGGAATGTAATATAATGGTACAGCTGCTGTGGAAAACAGTATGGAGATTCCTCAAATTTTTTTAAATAGAATTACCATATGATCCAGCAATTCCACTTCTGAGTATATACCCAGAAGAATTAAAATCAGGGTCTCAAAGAGATATCTGTGAACCCAAGTTCATTGCAGCATTATTCATAATAGCAAAAATGGGGAAGCAACCAAAATGCCCAGTGATGAATGGATACACAAAATGTGGTCCATCCATACAGTGGAATATTATTCAGCCTTAAAAAGGAAGGAGATTCTGACACATGCTATAACATGAATGAACCTTGAGGACATTATGCTAAGTGAAATAAGTCAGTCACAAGAAGACAAATTCTGTATGATCCCATTTATATGAAGTACTTAGAGTAGCCATTTGATTATAGCCATCCTGGTGGACGTGAATTGCATTTCCACGATGGCTAATGATGCTGAGCATCTTTTATGTGCTTATTGACCAGCTATATGTCTGATTTGGAGAAATGCCCATTCAAGTTCTTTCCCAAAAACTGGGTTATTTATCTTTTTATTGTTGATTTTAAGAGTTCTTTATTTATTCTGGATACTAGACTCTTATCAGATATATGATTTGCAAATATTTTCTCCCATTCTGTGGGTTGTCTTTTCACTTTATTGATAATATCCTTTGAAGCACAAAAGTCTTAAATTTTGATGAAGTCCAATTTATCTATTTTTTCTTTGGTCACTTAACTGTTGCTTTGAAAAGAGAGATTCTGACCTGTATAGCCAAAGCTCACATTTTATAATGAAAACAAACAGTGGAGACCTTAGCATCTGGCCTTGAATTGACTCCATTGTGGACTAAAGAGTGATCTTTGGCGTGTTTTTCATCATGTTGGAGCCTCAGTTTCCTTGCCAGGCTGTTTTGCATATTAAATGAATTGAGATCACAAAGACACATGGTTAACATCGACCTTCCATTCCTTTTCCCAAAGCATGATGCTCCCCCACTTAAAGACTTTAAGAGGAGATACAGTTTAATCTCACAGCATGCTGGCCGTATCCACATTATTGCTGAGATTTCTTATCTAGAGAGGTTTAGCACATCCTGAACAGTGGGCCCAGTACGCCAAGGCCTTCTCTGCTTGGACTTGCAGGAAGAACCACCAGAGGGCCATCGAATCCTTACAGGCCAGCCTGGAGGCGGAGGCCAAGGGCCGGGCAGAGGCACTTCGGCTCAAGAAGAAGATGGAGACAGACCTGAATGAGATGGAAATCCAGCTGGACCACGCCAACAAGAACAACAGCGAACTTGTGAAGACGCTGAAAAGGCTGCAACAGCAAATCAAGGTAGCAAATCTGGAAGCAGGAAGAACTAATCACAAAGCCAGCCATCCCCGAGCCTGCAGGCTCACTGGGAGCTAATGACATGCCTGTCCAGCCAGGATAAAGGCACAAGAGCGAGAACGTGGGGTGGCTGGCAGTCTAGGGAGCAGGAGACTTGGGGACTGTATAAATGAGAGACCCCAACTACCAAGATCCGTATCCTGGACCACTGGAAAGAGGGAAGGAGGGAATCAGGAATTGGGGCCTGTCTTGCTTTTTAAAATCATTTTTGACTTATTAGAAATGATTACAGACACAGAAAATAAAGAACATAACGAACACCCATATACCGACCACTCATCTTAAATAGAGTTGAAGGCCTGCTTTATCACTTGCTGTCATCAGCCTGGTCTGTAGCACATGCATAGCTGAACCCACGCATTCAACATGTGTTTACTGGAGCCCTGCCCTGGCCAGGCACTGTATTAGGTGCTAGGGGTACAAGAATGGATAAAACAAACAAACTTCCCTGCAGACAAATAATAAGCAACAAATAAATAAAACTGTAGTATTAAAAATGGTGAGAGGGCTTCCCTGGTGGCGCAGTGGTTGAGAGTCCGCCTCCCGATGCAGGGGACACGGGTTCGTGCCCCGGTCCGGGAAGATCCCACATGCCGCGAAGCAGCTAGGCCTGTGAGCCATGGCTGCTAAGCCTGCACGTCCAGAGCCTGTGCTCCGCAATGGGAGAGGCCACAACAGTGAGAGGCCCGCGTACAGCAAAAAAAAAAAAAAAAAAATTGTGAGAAGTGCTATGGAGAAAGACAGGAGAAGGGAGACGGGAATTAGCCAGGGCAGGGTGTAATTGTCAAAGGTCACTGAGGAAGGCCTCCTTGAGAAGACCCTGCTGGAAACACCAGGTCCTCGTCATCAGGAAATCCTTGACCTCATGCTGACCAGGCTGGACAGATCCTCCAGACACCTGGGCCCTGCATCAACCAGACCCTGAACTCCCCAGGGCAGGGCTGCACTTTGCACTCTCTTCCCCTGTGGCCTGCACCTCCCCACCTTCACCCCAGCTCCCCGCTGAGCCTGGTCCAGGAAGGTCATAGCACCCTCAGGTCTGGGCAACCCCTGGCTGTGGGAGAAGGGCTCAGGCCAGGGTCTCTCGTCTGCCAGGACCTGCAGATCCAGATGGACGAAGACGCCCGGCAGCACGAGGAGCTGCGGGAACAGTACAACCTGCAGGAACGGCGCCTGAGCCTGCTGCAGACTGAGATGGACGAGGTGCGCTCGGCCCTGGAGGGCAGCGAGCGCTCCCGCAAGCTGCTGGAGCAGGAGGTGGTGGAGGTCACCGAGCGGCACAACGAGCTCAACGTCCAGGTGGGGGCAGCTACCGGCATGTGGACTCCCACTCGGGGTGCTGGGGTGAGGCCAGGGCGGCGCCCAAACCTCATGGGCTCCCCTCAAAGGCCCACTCGGCAGATCCTCAGAATGCACCTGCAGAGCTTTCTTTCTGTTGTGGTTAGAAAACAAACAAAAAAACCCATAACATAAAATGTACCATCTTAACCATTTTTCAGTGCAGAGCTTTTCAAGATAGACTCCCACGACTCCCCCCTGGAGATTCTGATCCAGTGAGTCTGTAGTGGGACCCACGGGAATTTAACTTTTAGAAACTCCTCATGAAATTCTGATGATTTAGCCAATTTTAAGGACAACTGTTACCACCCCCCATCCCCCCACCCCGCCCAGTGTCCTGAAGATAGAACTTCAGAACTGGAAGGGATCTAGAATATTCCAAAGTCCGACATTCGTGATACACATGAAAAACTGTGGCTGAGAGTTGAGTGGCTCACCCATGGCCAACACCAGGGACCCCAGCGGTGATGCAGGTGCTTCCTGCCGCTCACAATGCAGTCCTTTACCAGCACGGCTTCATCCTTACTCACCATCTCATGCGAATTCACCGAAAGAAAAAAATGTACATGGGACATATAGGGATTACAACCCCACTTTAGAGATAAAAAAGACCAATCCCAGGGGTAAAAAGGAGACACACAGGCAGAAGCACTAGGGCTTGAACCTGGTCTTCCCAGCTCCAAGTTCAGGATTGTACTAGAGATACCACCCACCCCAGGCCTAAATGATGTTCTTCCCAGGCTCCGTGTGACGCAAATTCTAATCTAAAACTCAGAGAAGAATGCAGGATAGAGACCTTCACCCCAAGCAGGGGGCCCAGGGCCATTTCTTGTTGGGGGTCTGGGAGAGGGTGGCTTTTCCTGGACACAGGAAGGGCTGTGCAGACTCTAGGCTCATGGCAATGTCTTCGTTTCCTCCTCCAGAACCAAAGCCTCCTTGTGGTCAAGCGTAAGCTGGAGTCTGATGTCCAGCGCATCTCCAACGAGCATGAGGAGCTCATCAGTGAGTTCCGCTCGGTCGACGAGAGGGCCAAGAAAGCCATGACAGACGTAAGTGCGTGCACGGCCTGCTGCAGCCGGGAGGGGCCTGGGCACCCTACCCCCACCCCAGCCAGGCCCCCTGCCAGCGACCAGGCCACCCTAGGCAGGGAAGGCCGCCTCCTTTGGTTTCTGAAAAGCCAAGAGATTAGAGCATGAGGCCTGGGGACACAGACCAAAGGAGCCGTTGAAGTGGGCTCATCTGGGCAGGTATTTTGGCAAGGAGAGGAGCCTTGAACCAGCCTTAAGGGGAGGGTTAGTGAAAGGAAGATGGGTGCCGTGCCCAGGGGTTCAGGGCTGGAGGGTCAGCAAGGGAGGCCTTCAAGTGTTTTCACCCTGGTATCCCTTTGGGTGCTCAGTGGTGGATGCTACGTGCCCCACTTTAAAGATGAGGAAATACAGATTTTATCGTCAAGCTCCTTAGGCTTGACTGAAATGCCAGGAGCTCAGGAACATTGTTGGTCTTACTTGGTGCTGTGTTCTGAGATCATAGACTGGTACCCGGCACGCTGTAAGCCCTCCATGAATATTTTACACAAGAACAAGTGGGTTAAATGACTGGGGCTGGGTGCAGACCTTGGACTTTCTACTCAGACCTGTGTTTTTCCCGCTCTCTGTGCTGTGCCCCTCATGGAGGAGACAGCAGAGTCTGGCTGGAGAGCGCCGGCTGGCGGGTCCATGGGATTGGGCAGCCTGGGCCTGAGCACAGGCGCCTGCCTCCTCCCATCGCTCGGAGGGATGTGGGAGCATGGGGCACCCCCTCTACCACACCCCAGCAGCATGTCAGCCAGGGTCCTCTTGTCCACCGCTTGGTGTCCCAGAGGCTGGGAGACAAGGTCCCTCGTCTCTCAAAGGCACTAGGAGCCTGGATGGGAGCCCAGCTCCAGTGCTTCCACCCGCCCCCCCACCCCAGGCTGCCCGCATGGCCGAGGAACTCCGGCAAGAGCAGGACCACTGCATGCACCTGGAGAAAATCAAGAAGAACTACGAGGTCACCATCAAGGACTTGCAGGCCAAGATGGAGGAGGCTGAGCAGCTGGCTCTCAAGGGAGGGAAACGCACAATCATGAAGCTGGAAGCCAGGGTGAGGGCGGCACTGAACCAGAGGGAAAAAGGAGATGGGAAGGGGGTCTTTTCCCCCCAAAAGTGCCAAGCATCTGATGAGGAGCTGGGCCTCTAATCTATTTCTACAACGGTCTCCTCTCCTCCTCCTCTCCCTGTCACCTTCCCCACAGAGTGTCCTTAGTCCCCAAGCAGAGTGGTTCCCCACATTCTTCCTCTGTCTCTGTTCCCAGTCTCTGTTTCCAACATTATTTCCTCTCTTATTACTTACTTAAAACGAGCCTCCGTCTTCACCTCATGGAATGTCAGAGCTGGAAGGGCCCAGGGGGTCGGTCACCTTGTCCCACCCCTGCCTCCCCCATTTTCCAGAGGAGGAAACTTGAGGCTCAAGGCATCTGACCACCTGCTGGTGAAAGGCTGAGCCCACCCAACCCTCCTGGGCAGGGCTCACCTCTGGGCAGGAAGTGGACACCGCAACACCCCTGCCCAAGGCCACTGAGCTCTGAAGTTCAAAAACCTGCATTCCCCCAGCCGCATTCCTCTCCTCCTCCCCCAGATCAAGGAACTGGAGACGGAGCTGGATGGGGAGCAGAAACAGCACGTGGAAACGGTCAAGACGCTGCGGAAGAATGAGCGGCGCCTCAAAGAGCTGGTCTTCCAGACGGAGGAGGACCACAAGACCAACCAGCGCATGCAGGAGCTGGTGGAGAAGCTGCAGAACAAGCTGAAGGTCTACAAGCGGCAGATCGAGGAGGCGGTGGGTGCCCACCACGTGGCCCCAATTCTCCCCCCTTCCCAGCCCAGGTTTCCAGCCTTGGTTAGAATGAACCACAGGAGAGGACTCAAGTCTTGGCCAAAAGATGGCTTCCTGTCCACAGCACTTCATCCTCGCTGTCACATGGGCAGTGGACTAGACATGACACACTGGAGATAAGAACGTGTAAAAAATGAAAATATCCCGAGAACACCCGTGCTAACTAAAACACCTACTTCGGTGGGATCTAAAGCCAGGGAAGGTCTCGGGTGCCTCCGTCCTGCTTCCACTGCCCCTTGTGGCCTCTCCCTCCTGGTCAGAAGGTTAAATACCAGGACCTTCCCTTTTTTGATCCCCTTGACACAAGGCAGGAAGGCTGATACTCTTAATCTATTTCACAGGTGAGGAAACAGCCCAGAGTAGGGTACTTATGTTATTTCAGTCAAAGTCACATGGTTAGCAAATGGCAGCTTCAAATCTCAACCCTAGACCACACGCCCACCTGCCGCCACCATCATCCCCCACCCAGGATGTAGATATTTGACTCTGCTGTCATTTGCTGCCAGTTCTGGGACCACCACGTTGACTCCATCATCCACCCACGCACCTAACACTGTTCCCAAGAGACTCAATAAAGGCCAGGTTTACAGGAAATACGGTTCTAACCAAAATGACACTATTACTCTCTTGGGAAGATGAGGGGGTAGGAAATGTGTGACAGGGGCTCAAGAAAGCACCAAATCCACATCTTCCATGGTGGGGTACCAATAGCTAATGCCTAAAACCACACATTATAGAAGCCGCAACAGAGCACATTTTATTTAGAAATATGGACGTCAAAGCCAAAAACAATCAGCTAAAAGCGTTGAAGGTAGGTGTCCGTGGTGACCTGGAGGATGCCCCGACCCAGGACTGCTGTGTTTCCTAATAAGCCTTACAGAAAGACTGGACTCTTTAAGATGTCCATGTAGAACTGAAAACAATTCACGTTTAGCCAGAACAAGCCAGGTTTATGCCCCATTTTCCACTGTGCCTTTGTCACAGGAGGAGCAGGCCAACCAGACCTTGGCTCGCTATAGGAAGACGGTACATGAGCTGGATGACGCCGAGGAGCGGGCCGGCATGGCGGAGACCGCCCTGAACAAGCTGCGCACCAGACACCGCGTGGCTGGCAAAGGCATCACCTCTGTGGAGATCATCCAGGTGTCCAAGACAGGCACCTCCAAAACTCTTTCTGAGGAGTGAGGTGCCACGTGTCCCAGCTCACAGCCGGTAGGTGTGGACTCTATGCTCCAAGTTCACTTCCCCTGCTCTTGCTTTGCTCTTTCCAACTTCTCTGCTTCCTGTCTGCCATGCCCCGACCTTATGCAACGGGGATCCCAAAGCCTCCCCTGTCCCTTCAGCCGCAACACTCCCTTAGCACTCAGGTGTGATGCCGTCCCCTTGTGTCACAGGTGCTGGTGGTCGTGATGCTCCCCCCATCTGAGTGGAAGCTCTTGGGAGGCAGGTTCCGTGTCTGCTGCCCCTTCACACTAGGCCTGGCAGATAGGTGCTCAGTACATGCTTGTTTTCACTGGAGAACTGTAGGGACATCTGCAAGCTTATAGGTGGTGTGCATTCATCTTTCATATCCCCCACAGTATCATCCCTGAGGATTTCATCAATGCTGGCTGAATTTAGGTTTCTAACATCAAGGAAATCATCATCATCACAGCTACCATTTCTTGAGCACTGAGCGCCAGTGGGATTTTAGGGGCAATTTTTTTAATAGTCTTTTATTATTTTCCTTAATCCAGAACCAATTGAGAAGAAATACAGGAGACAAATACATAAAAGTCACAATGCTACTTTTATTATGATACAATTCTAGATTGAGAATTCATGGGTGTCTACCATGAGCATCCTTGTACTTCACCCCAGAATTAGAAGTACCTGCAGAACTGAACAACCACAGCCCTGCTCCCTGGGGAGCAGCCCCTACTCCAAGGGCAGGAATGACCAGAGCTCATCGACCCTGCAGGTAGATCCAAAAGGAGACCAGATGGGGTTCATCCCCGCCTTCCTGGTTCCTTCTTCCAAGTACAGGATAAACCACTCCTCTTCCCATGAGAGGAGCAAGGGAAAGGTGAGAAGCAAAGAACATTATTCTAGAGCAGTGGTTCCCAAAATGTGGTCCTTTGGACCAGCAGCCACCTCAGCATCACCTGGGAAGTTGTTAGAAATGCGAATTCTTGGGCTCCATGCCAGACCTACTGAAGCAGAAGCTCTGGGGGTGGGCTCTGCATTTGAGGTTTAACCAGCCCTCCAGGTGATTCTGACATATGGGCAAGTTTGAGAACCAGTGCTGTAGCAGAAATCTCCCCTTACAGAAACAGGAGCCAGGGAATGCAGGTTTCTTCTACTTTCACAAGAGCCAGACATGTGGTAAATGTTTTTCACTCTAATTTATACCGTTGAGGTAGGTATAAATATCTGCGTTTGCCAGGTGAGGAAAATGAGCTCAGGGAAGTTCAGTGACGCCCATGGTCACGCAAGCCCTGTGTTATGGAAAGGCAGGCTGTCCTTTATTTTAATTGCTGTGGAGACTGATAAGGTTACCGTCTGATTAGGATGAACCAGGACAACTCATGATCAAGGACTTGGTTTAGGTTGGGAGGGGCAGGGGTTTGGAGTCTCAGTGCCACATGCTGATGTTCAACCTCCACGGATTCTGGGAATTTTTTTCTGGCCTCATGTTCGAGCATCCGGTTGAGTCAGCCCTTGGTGAGGGTAAGGTCCCCCACTCACAGCCCTCTATCTCTCAGGACCGGGTCAGTTTGGGTTTTAGCCAGAAGTGATAACCCCATTGACCTTTGAATTCAAGCTGAGACTTTTCTCACCATTTGCTTAGGGAGGGAGCAAAAAATAGGACACAGAATCTTCTTTTTAATTCTCTAATTCTTAAATAATGGTTAGCTCAGGAAGTTAAGGAAACCAGAGGCTTGCCTCTGGATGAGTCCTACAATTAACATGTAACCCCCTCCCTTCAGGGCAAAACCCTCAAAGGGGTCCCTTCTTTTGAGCTCCCCCCTTGGTGGGGGTTACTCCTGAGGCCTCCTGCACCACCCAGACTCAGGAGGCATTTCAGCTCCTTCTGCCTGCTAAGTCTTAGCCTCCAGGATTAGGCACTTTGTAAAGCAGATCCCCTGCCCCAGCTTGGTGACTGTTTATTCCTGGGGTCTGCTGGCCCTGGTCCAACTGCTCTGTCTTCGTGTCATTGGGTTACAGTACTGCCAACAGTGCCCAGAGGCAGAGCCCCTGGGGTCTGCTCTCTGTGTCCTGGTCCATCCTCACTCTTTTACCCCATTTTCCCCTTATCAGTCACAGATATGCCATTGTGGCCATGAGATATTGCAAGCAAACTAGTACATGGGTTAGCACTAAGCCAAAATCCCACAGGAATTTAGTTTTCCAAAGTGGCATTATCTTCAATCACAAATACTGACCAAGCTCTGAATATGGACTAGGCCTGTACTCTGGGATACAGAGATGAATAAGAAACGACATCCCGCCTCGTGGAGCTCAGAATCCAGTGGAGAGGCAGACACACACAGCAATCACAAGGTTGTGAGCGACTGTTCTGTAGTGTTTGCTTCTCACAGGAGGGGATTCCAGGGGAGGAACGACTGGTTCGACCTGAGGTGGCTAGGGAGCAGCTCCATGGAGGACATGACCCGTATGAGAGTCTAGAGCAGCGCCACTCAGTGGGTGGTCCCCACTGCAGAAACTGAGAGGAAGAGTTTAGAAATTTCGAGAGCAATTGGATGCTGCCATGACATCCAAGTGCATGGTCAGTGTATTTCATAAAAGTATTCATCTCAGATAGTAATTAAAATAAACAAAAAAGAAAAGTAAAAATAATAGAATCGAAATTAAAAAGAATAAATAAAATGGATCCCTCACCAGGTAGAGAGGGAAAGAAGGGAATTCCAGGTAGAAGGCCCAACACATGCAAAAGTGCAGAGGTGGGATGCGCACAAGGGTACAGCATGACTGGAGAAGAGGGGCTCAGGATGAGGTCACAGTGCTGGACAGGGTGGGAGACAAAGCTGGTGGGACAGGTGTGGGGGGTAGGTGTGAAGGGCCCTGCTGGGAGCAAGTGTTCCATAATCTCCATAAGGAAATCTTGCTAATTTTTAAAATCCATTTGTGGGATGTGAGGAGTAGTAGCTTTTCTTTCTTGGGAAGACACATCAAGTTGGCAAAAGAAGCCTCTTGGCCCCTCATGAGACATTGCAGACAAGTGCATGGTGAGCATTGCATCCCAGGGCATCCCACTCTGGCCCTCTCAATGGCCCGACTAGAGTTCAGACCTACCTGGGCATGCCAGGCCCAAAGAAGGTGTCCCTAAACCCTCACAACCTAGCAGAGAATGAGCCAGGTATGACCCAGTGGTGTCCATTACAAGGAAGGAAACCTGTGCAGAAGCAGCCCAGAAACCTGAGGGCCACTGTCTTTCTAGCAAGAAGGGGTCAAAGATGTCAGAATTCCCAGCTCTGGCCCACAAGGGTCTTCTCACCCTCTCTCTCTTTTTTCTTCCAGGGTGACACAGATCACAACAGCAGACCACTGACAGGAAAAATATATGAAAATGGAAAACTGGGTCTATCCTGAGAATGTTTACTATGCAAAGGAAAGTGCAAGCCAGAAAGAGATAGGTGCAAAAGAATAAAGATAGCTGTGGGGGAGATGGGCTTGGGGATGTGAATACCCAGCCATTAGAGGAATTTAAATTAGCGCGGCTTCTCCGAGATGGCATCAACCTGTCAAGCACTTGGATAACAGTAAGAGTGGGTCTGATTTAGTTGAGATTCTACATGTTCATGTCAAGGACGGAATATGTAATGTCTGTGGGACTTGGCTGATCTCTAGAAGTAATTCCTCGTGTGGACAATTTTGATACCTTGTCCCCATGCATCTTAAATAAAAGAAACTTGAAAAATGGACTGAGATTGTTTTTAAGTGAAGAATTTTTTCTGTGACTTCCGAATCCAAAGGCAATTTTTATAGTATATCAGAGTTCTGTTGTGTCCGTGACCTCATTCACAGGCTTGTGTCTATTGGAAACCATGAAACCTATGTAGTCATGGTGAGGTTCTTTGCAAATTGTGAAAGGGTGTATCATATCAGAGATATGAAGAGAGATATCATATCAGAGATATGAAGACAAACTAGGTTTCATAAAGCTGAGATAGTTACAGGACCCCCTAAAAGGATGTTAAGATGCATCCAGGCTAACGACCCAAAGGCCCCCCACGCCACGCCTCAGCATCTCCCTGGATGCTCAGACACAGGCCAGCTCTGTGAGGGCAGGCAAAGTGTATCTTGTGTGTTTTATTCACTGCTGTTTCTCAGCAATAAGATAGCGCCCAGCCTGAAGGGAGAACACAGTAAATACGGTAAATACTTTTGGAGTGAATGCCTCCCAAGGCAGTGCTTCCTGACATTGCACAGAGAGCTTCCTTAAATCAGGCTGAGCCCTGCCCCCTGGTGGAATCCACTTGTCAACCCTGGTTTTGACACCCAGGACCCTACAGAACCACCTGAATGGAAGGCAGGTCTCACGGTCCCTCCAAGTTGCTCTTCCCTTCCTGGGTCCTTTCATCTTCCCAAGTGTGACAGAATTTCTTTGTCACCTTCTGACACTCCTCGACCCTGTTTCTCTCCTCACTGTCCTAGTCTTTGGGGTGCAGGGGCAGAGGGAGCAGCCCTCAGAATGCCCCTCCTCCCCAGCTTCATGGAAATGGGGTCTTCCCTTTGAATTTCAGCACCCTGACCTCTCCAATGCACTGGCAGACAGAAATCATTGTTCAGGCTGGTAGAAGAAGGGATATTAATATGCTGGTGGTGGATCCCTCTCCGTCTTCACACGGGCCCACATCACCCCCATGATGGTTCTAATCTTCACACTCTCTAGGCACCTCAGAGGGAACGGGGTTTGCGTCCTTCTGTGCAAATGCACCAAATGTGAAGACGCTGCCCTCCGGTGGTGGGGTCTCCAACTGCTGTATGTGAATTTCCTGGGAGACACCAAATCACACAATCTTAGAATTATATTAGAATTTTAGGGCTCAAAAGGACATTTGGAGAGTGTCTAGTCCAACTTTCAGCCAGTTTGGGATTCCCTTCCACAGCATCCCTGAAAAAAATGGTAATCCAACTTGAACTCTTCCAGTGAAAAAAAGGCAGCTCATTGCAGTTTTGGCTGACAATCATGGTTCAAAAGTCCCACCCAGTATTGAGTCGAAATATGTCTCCTCTATTTTGCCCTTACTTCAATCTAGTCTTCACCTCAGTAATTACATAAAATAAGTCTAATTCTTTTGCTCTGAAGTCAGATATGGGTTCCACTTTGCCAGCAGTGTGACCTTGGGCAACTTAACCTGTCTTATCTCCTGTTTCCTCAACTATTAAATGAGGAATAATAAGAGCATCTGCCTCGTAGGAATGTGAAGTTTAAACAAGATAACTTGGCACGGAGCCCATTATGCGTGGCACTGAAACACTCGCCAAGTTTCTTCTAGCATTCCGTAGGACTCCGACACTTGACCTCCTGGGGGAGGCTCTGCTGGGCTGTCAGTCTAGTAGCTGATGGCAGCGAGCCTCTTCCTGGAGAGATGCCAGGAGCATTCCATGAGGTTGAAAGACCTCATCATTGTTTCCTGGAGGACAGTCCACTTTTGGTCCCCCCACACTCAGAGAATTTCAGAGCAGCTCCTGACTTTGCCAGGGAGGGTGGGGGCCCAGAAGTAGATAGGCTCAGTGACTTGCCCAAGACCATTCAGTTAATGCAGAGACAGAAATAATTCTTTGTGGCAGGAGATGAGGTGAGGTTTCTGACCCAGTGTTTATAAGAAAACGGACTTCACCTCGCCACATATGCTGTTTTTTGCCTAAGGACATGAAATCTCAGAATGGCTTAAAGGCCTAAAAGGGTATAATCTATATGGCCTTACAAAATACTAATATATAATTGGCATCCATGATGATTTAAATCAGGGCACTGGCACCATGTTCTGTAGAGTAAATGGAGCAAAGACTATTTAGATGGTTTTGCTAAATGTTTTGGGATAGCTTTCAAGGCTGCTAAATTTTGTATCACTGATTGTATTAAGTATATTTTCTTATTTTCTATATTCTTGAAGGTCTGGCATCTGAGGAGACACTGCCTCTCCCAGGGCTGCCAATTCTTAGGGATAGCAAACAGCTCTCATACACAGACTAACCAATCTGGAGCCCAAACTCTGAACCACCTCCTCTATCCAGTTCTTATACTCTGCGAGGCAATATTCCCCTGCCCTAATTATCCCAGGACCAGGTAGCAGACGAGGGACTGCCCCTCTGTCCCACAGCCTGCTGAAATTAACCAATCCTAACCCTGCTCACCCTGCATCGCCCATTCCTTCCCATGGAAACCGCAATGAAAGCTCGTGCCCATGCTTTCCCCCTTGCTCCTTCTACTCCTGACCAACCCTGGTGCTTCCCCACATGGCCCTGAGTGGCATGTCATGCCATGCTTCCTACTTCTAGGTCTATGAGTGTATAAACTTCTTCCTTCATGACAATCATTTCTATGTCTGTGTATCTTCCCACACCTGATTAAAGCAAACCGCAGGTACATTTTAAGGTACATACACCAATTATCTTCCTCCTCCTTTCACATGTGAACCACTACTGGGTCCTTGTAGGGAACCCAGCAGGTTCTGGGTCATCCCCATGGAGCACAACTTTGGGTGTTTCCAGAAATCACAAAGACCCCGGGCCCTTCCACCCACAAGCTACCAGGAACTGAGGCTGGAGATCTGTTGTGAAAAGGCCAACCCTGAGTTATGGTAAAACCACAAGACTGGAAGGGAACTTGCTGGCTATAAGGGACTGTTATAAGGGACTGTTCTCTCCTCTGAACCCTGAACCCTGGCTTAGGCTAATGAAAAGTGTATCCTGAGACTTTGGAGCAGTGATTCCGTAACACTTTTTTCTACAGACATTTAAAAAACCAACTTTTAAATAAAGACAGCAAAACAGTAACCAGATATTTCGACCAAGGGGGAACCTGTATTATGAAAATTAGGTTTGGCAATTAGAAAGGCTACTGTGGGGGTAGGTACAGGATGCAACAGGAGAGTCCTGGAAGGTAGAGGAAATCGTGTCTTTGCTGGTGCCTAAGGATGCGTAGTAGGCATAAAGGGGAGGGAGAGCCTGGGGGAGTGGAAGGTAGGAGTGGGGAGAACTCGCTGAGAGTGTGCTTGGTGGCAGGTAGTGGCACATGAGCCAACAGTGGTGCAAGCAACAGTGACATCTAATGATCTTTCACACCAAGCCCTGCAGTCACAGGTTCCAGAATTAGTGCAATGTGAAGGACCCCGGTCTCTACCTTTCCACACTGCTCTACCCTTCCGTCTGTCAAGACAGTTGCCACAACTGGTTAACTTCCCTCCAACTATGAAATTGCTCAACTTTTGCCAACATCTTCATTTGGGAGTATGATATGAGAAGCAGCCACAAATATATATGTGATAAGCACACAAAATCAGAGGCACGCTATATGCTACAATAGAAATATAGCCATCCCAGGTTAATCCATTCCCCAAAACAATTCTAAGATCAAAGGAGTCTATATCACACTATTTTAAGTGAGAAAATAAGAATGCATTCACCATCTGTCCAAAAATTCCAACCGGTTTCTCTAAATATCACTAAAACCCTCCTGAACACCTATAAAACAATTCTCCAAACATTTCTGCATAATATAAACATTTTAAACACTAATTACCTATTTATTTAACACTTAATGAACTCCATAGTGATTACACTTGTGAGCAGTACATGATGACATGCCCTATACTATATTTGATGAGAATTAAATATTCCCTTTAACCTACAACAGACATGTACCACAAAGCAAACAATGTAATAATGTGTAAAAGACATATCATTAATGCAATAGGGTTTAGCAAAATAAAAATAACAGGATAATTTTTAAAAAATGGTTACTTACCAAATGATTCTGGTAATGGAGGACTAGGGTGACAGACAACTCTCTCACTAACGATAATTAAACAAGTGGACAAAATACACAAAACATCTACTCAAAATTAAAAGAGAACTAATAAGGTAGTAATTACCAGGTCAATATCCAAGAGAAACACCAGAGAGTGAGTTCAGCATTTTAGGACTGCTTTACCCAGAGGGCTATTTGCTAATTCCAGTACAAGTGGTTGAGAGTCTGAGCAGTACTTTTGACAGCCTATCATGACCACAAAGACAAAAGTCAGAGTCCAGGGCCCTCCAAGGATGAGGGTCCTGGTAAATGTCTGTTGTATTACTTAGAGTTCTCCAGAGAAATGGAACCAACAGCAGAGAGAGAGAGAGACAGAGAGACAGAGAGAGAGAGAGAGAGACAGACAGACAGACAGACGGAGAGAAAGATAGATAGAGTCAGAAAGATATATATGTAGATAGATGTAAAGAGATTTATCATAAGGAACTGATTCACATGATTATGAAGGCCAGCAAGTAAAAAATCTGCAGAGTCAATGTCCTGGTTCAAGGCGGAAGGCCAGAAGCTGCTGTAGAACCAGAAAGATCCAATGTTCCAGTTCAATTCCTCCTGTCACGCAGGAGGAATTATCTTTTACTTGCAGGAGGTCAGCCTTTTGTTCTATTCAGGTCTTCAACTGATTGGGTGAGCAACATCCACATTATGGAGGGCAATCTGTTTTCAGTCTACCAATTTAAATGTCAATCTCATCCAAAAAACTCCCTCACAGAAACATCCAGAATAATGTTTGACCAAATATCTGGGCATCTTAGGGCTCAGTCAAGTTGACAAATAAAATTAACCACCACACCTGTGTTTTGGGTTGGGATTCGAGGAATAAGGGTGAATTAGAAGATGAACATTCTTCCCAAGGACTGGAGCCCAGCTTTGAGTCATCTGGGTGGTCCAGAAAATCTCAAATCCTAAAATTAGATAAAGGTGATTCCAGACTGTTGACATCTTTGGGTACATGGCAAGATGAAAATGAAAACCTTATCTGGGCAAAGATAAAATCATTTTAGGTCTCAAATTATTCCTACACAATTTTAAAAATAAAATGTTAGACACAACATTGGTAACCAAGCATATGAGAGGACAAGAACCAGTCAAAACAACATGTTAGTAATAGCAACAATCCCACAGGAACTTCAGAAAATGGCAAACACATGATACTTACTACAGAATTAAAATGCATGACAAGAATAGCATATAACTATGGAGAAGGATAACAAAGGAGCTAAGGTATTCTAAGATCCTTGCATTATCCAGGAAGAGAAAGTACTAATCATTGGTTGCTGGTAAACATTTAGCAACCAGCTCTCTGTAGGATAAAAGCCATGATCTGAAGCCTTTGTTACTTTCTATGGTATAAATGCTCTACCACGGCCGATGTCAAGCCACCAAGAGGTTACTGAACATGGAGTTGGGAGGAGATGGGCATTCTTGGCTCTCCTGAGCCAGTCTGAGCTGGCTCCAGCACAGCTCTGAATTAGTCCTTGAAAATGGAATATAAAAAAAAATCAATCCGGGCTTCCCTGGTGGCGCAGTGGTTGGGAGTCCACCTGCCGATGCAGGGGACACGGGTTTGTGCCCCGGTCCAGGAAGATCTCACATGCTGTGGAGCGGCTGGGCCCGTGAGCCATGGCCGCTGAGCCTGTGCGTCCGGAGCCTGTGCTCTGCAGCGGGAGAGGCCACAACAGTGAGAGGCCCGCGTACCGCAAAAAAAAAAAAAAAAAATCAATCCACAGGACTTCCCTGGCAGTCCAGTGGTTAAGACTCCAAGCTTCTGGGCTTCCCTGGTGGCGCACTGGTTGAGAGTCCGCCTGCCGATACAGGGGACACGGGTTTGTGCCCCGGTCCGGGAGGATCCCACATGCCGCGGAGCAGCTGGGCCCATGACCCATGGCCGCTGAGCCTGCGCGTCCGGAGCCTGTGCTCTGCAGCGGGAGAGGCCACAACAGTGAGAGGCCCGCGTATCGCAAAAAAAAAAAAAAAAAAAGACTCCAAGCTTCTAATGCAGGGGACGCAGGTTCAATCCCTGGTCAGGGAACTAAGATCCCATATGATGCACGGCGCGGCCAAAAAATAAAATTAAAAAATAAAAAATCAATCCAAAAGAAGGCAAGAAAGAAGAGAAAAAGAAACAGAATAGGACAAAAATAAAGTAAATGATAAGATGGTAGGGTTCAACTCCAATATATCAGTAATTACTTTAAATGTAAATGGACTGGATGTTTCAAGTTAAAAGATAAACATGCTATAAAAATAAAATGCAACTATATGTTGTTTATGAGCAGCTCATCTAATAACATAAGGTAATAGAAAAGTTTAAAGTAAAAAAAGAGAAAAAGATATACCGGGCAAACACTAACCAAAAGAAAGCTGGGGTTGCTATATTAATATCAGAGAAGCAAACGTTAAGACAAAAAGCACTATCAGAAAGGAACATTTCATAATGGTAAAACATTCACTTTATCAAAAAACCTAACGTATTATATAAAATAGAGGCACCTATAATATAGCCTCAAAATACATAAAGGAAAAAAATGACAGAATTAGAGACAGACAAATCTACAATCATTTGGGATGTATTAACACACCTTTCTTAGCAACTGAAAGAATAAACAAGCAAAACCAAATCAGTAGTTAAGCTAGAAATTATGCAGTTAAGGCAGAAATCTTTAACAAAAATATAACTTAAAACTTCCATGTTGGGCTTCCCTGGTGGTGCAGTGGTTAAGAATCCAACTGCCAATGCAGGGGACACAGGTTCAAGCCCTGGTCCTGGAAGATCCCACATGCCGCGGAGCAACTAAGGCCATGTGCCACAACTACTTCTATAAATTTCTGTCAAATGAGGTAATGATAGAGCCTTATGATAGAGCTCGCGAGCCACAACTACTGAGCCTGTGTGCTGCAACTACTGAAGCCCGCGTGCCTAGAGGCTGTGCTCCGCAACAAGAGAAGCTACCACAATGAGAAGCCCACGCACCGCAACGAAGGGTAGCCCCTGCTCGCCGCAACTAGAGAAAGCCCGTGTGCCACAACGAAGACCCAGTGCAGTCAAAAATAAATAAATAAATTTATTTTAAAAAAAACAACTCCCATGTTTAGAAATTTTAAAATGCTAATTCTACACAAACGCCTCCAGAAAACTGAAGAGAAAGGAATACTTCTGAACGCATTTTACGAGGTCAGAATTACTCGGATACCAAAACTAGAAATTACAAGAAAAGTAAATTACAAAACAATACCCCATAAGCAAAGATTTTAAATTATATTTTAAATTGTCAAATTCTTAACAAAATTTTAACAACCGAATAGAATATTGTATAAAAAGAATAATACATCAAGACCAAGTAGGACTTTTCCCAACAATGCAAGTTTAGTTTAACACCCTGAAATCAATCAGTGTAAAAACTATAAAACTTATAGAAAAATACAGGAAAAAAAATCTATATAACCTTGAATTAAGCAAAAATTTCTTAAACAGGACACTTGATAAATGGACTTCCTCAAAATTAAGATCTTCTGCTCTTTGAAAGACACTAAGAGAATGAACCAAGAGAAGCCACGGACTGGGGAAAAAACAATTGGGAAATGATAAATTATGACAATCAATTTGGTACAGTATTCTCAAACAGTAATTGCCACAATTTATTGGCTGCTTTTAATGTGTCACGCACTCAAGTACTGTATATATGTCATCTATTTTAACCCTTAGAACCACCCTAAGAGGTGGGAACTATTATCCTCATTTGACAGAAACTTATAGAAGTTGATTGACTTGCCCAAAGTCATATATGTACTGTAGCTGGTAAGCTGCAGAGTAAGAATTTGAACCCAGTTCAATTTATTTCCAGTCAATGAACTCTCTTAAGCTGTCCGTCATACTACCTTTTTATTAAAATAATAGAAGATTCCATAAAAACATGAAAAAATGTGTTAGAAACAAAATGTGTAAGAAGTGGCCCTGGCCTCCAGGAGATTTACAGGCTTGCAGACTACAGATTTCACTTATCAAATTTGGAAAACGATACTTAGTATTCATAAGTATGCTTATCTGCTTGTTCTTGTAAGTATGGTTATTAGTGATTGTATGCTATTTATATACCACCTGAGACTATCTTACGTCCCTAGACATCCCATAAACTGGTCCCATCCCTGCGCTATGGAAATGAACTGGGTGAGCAGCCTAGAGTGGAAAAACCTGCATGCATTTTTCAATCCCTCTGCACTAATTGTATAAAATCCTTTCTATAGGAAACCTTCCCCCCTTGGGGCCACACCCAGCAATTGGGGCAATATCTAAATCATAAGGATTATTAAGTATTAACACAGAGTATGCATTTAGGTTTTTGTCCTGTTAACTTATAGCTTTTATACGCATTGATTCAGTAACATTTCCAAGAGTCTTGTGGTGAATAGGTGGCAGGCCTTAACCCATGTAAGGGAAATGGAGGCAAATTGGCAGTAAGTGTTCACTGTGGTGAACTGTGTTCACAGTGAAAAGTGTTCACTGTGCTGGTGGTACAAGCAAGAACCAATCTTCTTACTCTCCAAATCAACATTCCAGATACTAAATCAAAGGTCTCCTGAACAGAAGGGAATCCTTAGATGTTTGCAAACACATAACCTTTCCAACCTATGATTGGTTATGTTCCTGATGTGTCTATACAAACCCCCTTCCCATTCACAACTGGGGGTAACCAGTCGAAACCCCAGACTGTTTCATTTATTCATAGTTTCATTCAACAAACATTAACTAGGAACTTCCAGGTTCGAAGCACCATGCATTTCCTTGTATTTAAAATACGTGTGAACTGGTTTCATCCTAGTCTCTAAGTTCCTTGAGGACAGTGGAATTTTACCCAACTCTTCTGTACACTGCACAAAATGCTTGACACAATACTTGGCACTTGGTGAATACTCATTATTTGATGACTTGAAGCTTGATCAAAGCTTCAATTCAATCCTATTCCAATTCCAACTGAGAGGGGCTGGGACAAGATGGCAGAGCAGAAGGACCTTGAGCTCACCTCCTCTCACGAGCTCACCAAAATCACAACTGCTGAACAACCATCCATAATAAAGACCAGAACCTACCAAAAAAGATCTTCTACACCCAAAGACACAAACAAGAAACCACAACGAGATGGTAGGAGGGGCGCTCTTGCAATATCATCAATTCCAAGTGAATCTATTAAGCAAATAAAATCATCCCATGGCAGTGTCCAACCACTCTCTTCCTCCTGTTTCCCATTTCTAAGTACCACCTTCCCTGGAATTAATTTTTTAAAAGGCAGAGTCCTCATATTGGATACTAGATCAAGGTCATTACACTAGTCTAAAAAACAAACACTAAAAATAACTTGCCCTCCTTGTAACTCAAACTGGCTCTTACACCAGAACATGATGGGATTAGGAGCTATGTTCTGGACTAGGCATCAGGTCAGCCCTGCCACTGACTTACATCAAAACCTTCCTCAACTCTCAAAATCCTCTGGTCCTGTTTCTTCAGTACAGAACAAGATGGTTTCACTTCGAGCCCCTGTGGAACTAAGAGTCTATCATCTGGAATGGCTCATAAAACATGAAAGGAAATGCATCAAACGGTAAGCTTTGCTTAGGCTGAAAAGCAAAATATTAACTCAAACGATAGAACCAGTGACTAACATTAAATGTCTCACTGTTACTTTTCTGAGGCTAAATTATTTCTTACCTTGTCATTTATCATAAAGAACCTGGTATTAGTGATTTGCATGTGTCACTCTCATCTGCCCGGATTATAAACTCCTTCAAAGAAGGAACTGTCCTTTGTAAAGAGGTGGGATCTGAATAAAACACGGTAGGTATTTTGACTCTGGGTACCAACTCTACGTACTTCTGGATTAGTTCACCTAACTTGCAGACACACGAGGAATCCTTGCTTCCACGCGTGCTGTCCTTTCTTTACCAGGATGTTGTCTTCAGGAGGGAGTGATTAACTGAAAATGATCTTTCAGCTCTCAATCTGTCCTCGATCGCCCTTAAGACCAAAGGCTTTGTAGCCATGGGACCAAATACAACAATTACTTCCAGGGCGTTACTGCTCCATGAACAGCCCCAGAGAACACAGTGTGACTCTGAAGTAGGGCATTTGACGAGTTCACTTTGGTGAACATCACCTGACAGCCAAGCATTGGGGGTCAAACTTGTAAACCACCCCAGGGCCAGGAGAGCCGGTTCAGAATTTCTGTGGGTTCAAGAGCAACCAGTCTAGCGGGAAGAGGGGTTCAGGGCATTGTCTTCCTGTGTTTGGGGGGCAGTTGAACTCCCCCAACTCCCCGGTGCTGTGGCGCCATCTCGGGAACAGGGAACAAGCGATTCTGACCGGGGAAGGGTCGAGAAGGTTCCTTGGAGAGACTCCCACAGAGGGAGACGGGCTCTGACGGGGCCTCTATGAAGGGAGAAAAACATAGGGATTTGTCGGTCCGTGTGGCTCAAAAGGCCCCAATTCTCAGTACCTCATTTCGTGACCAATGCACTTGTGAAAGCGCCAAGGCTCCACACACTTCGGTCCGTGAGTCTGAGGACATTTTTCGAGGGAATCAGTAAGATGTCCACGCTGCCTCGCCACCACCTTCCAGCGGTTTTCTGAAGCTGACTTCGCAGAGGCAGCAGCTTCCCCTCAGGCCCAACCCTCCCCCGCCGGCCGTACTCGGGACCCCGGCCGCGCGCCCGGCTGTGCGCGTGCGCCGACCGCCCCAGCCGCGCTGCGCAGGCGCCGTGGCCACTTCCGGGATCTGTCAGCCGCTCCCTCAGGGCCTCGGTCGTCCGCCCGCGCTCGCCGGAGCCTGTTCGCGTCGACTGACCAGAGTCCGCGAATTCAACGCTCCGAGCCCGTTCGGACGGCCCCGACCCCCAGGTAAGAAGCAGCAGGGGCGAGTTTCTGGCCTTGCCGGCCTCCCCTGGGCCGGCCTCGTCCCGGATCTGAACCCGCGGGGGCGGCGAGGCGGGGGCTTAGGCCGTGGGGCCCTGAGGCTGAGGGGCGGGCCGGGGGGAGGGGGCGGGGAAGCCGCGTTCTCAGAGGGGCCAGCCGAGCCCTGGGGTCCCCACACGTCCAGATCCCATTTTCACGATTTTCGAGCGCCAAGCCTTCTCCGATGCCAGAATTAAAGGTTGCTTCTCCTGCGCTTCCATTGTGGGCATTTATCCCAGTCTCTAATATAGTGGTGAATGGAATCATCTCCCCCCAGTCGAGCGTCACGAGGCACCGTTCATTCCTTTCTTCAGCGTCTAGAATAGGGTCCCTGCGCGCCATAGGCGCCCCTGGAATGTTTGGCTCCTGTCTAGGGCCACCTTCCATCCTTCAGATGTTGGGGGACCTTACCGAGCTCGAGAAGAACCTTCCCCCGAGTTCTTTAAGAATCCCCCCGCTTGGGTGCCGCCTTCCCCTAAGTCACAGTTGTACCTCTTCGCTCCTTGTCGCTCCGTGGAACCCTTTTGTAGCGCCTCTCCCACCACACCCCTTCGGTTGGGCTGCCCAGATTGCCATCCCGGCGCCACCATTGCTTGGATGACCCTGGGAAGATTGCTTCTCTGAGTCCCCGTTTTCTCATCTGTAGTAATAGGATCCTCAGGGGGTTTCTGAGGCTCCAGTGAGTTTATTTGCATAAATTGTTTAGGATAGTTCCTGGCCCAGAGTAGGTGCTCAATAAATGTTAGCAGTTATCCCTGCTTCTCGGCATTCTCTGTCTGTGTATCTATCTCCCCTTCCTCTTCTACGCTTCTCCCCCCAGATTTGAGGACCAGGAAAGTGTCAGATTTATTTATGTTTCTGGCCCCAACCTGGTACTTACTACACTGCTGGGCACATGGCAGGCACTTAATAAATTGTAGTTTAGAATCTTTAATTATAAAGCCATCTGTTCTCATACTGGGGCTTTGGAACCGGAAGGAAATGCTGACCTATTTTTATCTATTTCAACTCATTGCTGAAATTACCTAAATTATCCTAGTTCTGCCCTCTTTTATCAGTTTTTAAATCTAACCTTTTGGTTTCCCGGAGGCCCTGGGTTTTTCAGGTATCTTAAAAAAAAAGAAAAAAGAAAGAAAAGGAGAAGGTATCATTCAGGAGGCTATTTTTTGCCCTGTGAGGGAGTAGGTGTAAGTGGCTGCTTCCTACACAACCTATTCGGAGGCCTTCCGAGGTTAATTTATCTACTTACCACAGTTAAAGGAGGCGATCATTCTTGGAAAATTAAATCTCCTGCTGGGGGAGAGTATCAGATCTAGGTAACTAATCCTGTGCTGAAACAGGTTCTGCCTAAGGAAGTTTGGTCTGCTGGTGAGACTGGTGCCTGGAGTTGGAACCTGTCTCTGAACGCTGGGGAGGGTGTGGTGACCTTGTCAGAGCACCTGCTATTGCTGGGTTGGGTATTGAGAGCAATTAGAAACTGGATGAATCACAGTCTCGAAAACTGACCCCAAGCAGGGAACTGAAATCCCCACTGTACAAATACTTTAAAGCTCCAGGACCGAGAATTTAAAGCCTAGGTAGCTGTTTCCAAGTTCAGAGGGTACTTACTGGTGTGTATTTCTAGGAATGGTTCAAAAGCCTTGGGTCTGAGGAAGAAAGGGAACTAACTAACTTAACTTACCGAGCATCTGTTTTAGGCTAGGCTTTGAGCTACATGCTTTCACGTATTATTTAATCCTGCTACCACTGGCCTTGGGATGTCAGTTCTGTGTCCATTTTACAGATGAAGAAAAATGAGTTTTAGAGATATTGAGTGACCTGCCCAGGGTTTCCTAGCTACTGTGTGTCACAGCCAGGATTCAAACCCAGGTCCTCTTGGCTCCACAGCCCATGGCTAACCAAATACCAGGATGACTCAAGTGATAGGTAAAGAAAGGAGTTGGGGGGTGGAGGGGGTCCCTGGAATCATAATGTCCTATAAATTGTTCTTTCTCTCTGTGCTGGACATAAAAAGTTCATCAGTAGAAGTTTGTTAAATTTAATGCAGCACCTTTTTGTCTCTCCCGTTTTCTTCTCTCTACCCTCGTTAAGACAAAGTTTTTCAGATTTCACTTAAATATGAATCACAGTTTAGAAATTATAATTATCACCCTACGACAGAGGTTTCTTTTTCTTTGTACAAAATTCAAGTTGTCATTATTCTGCTTTCACACTGAGTTTAATGAACACAGGCAGTGTTTACTGGTGTCGTATGAATCTGACAAACATGAGTGTTGTCTTGGCCTACAGACTTAAAATAGCCACATGATTATAGAAGGAAGTACAGGTCTAAGTGTATGTCCAAATACGGAACTTGAATGCTATAACGAAATTAGAAATGCAATTTTAGAAATAATTATGCCATTGAGTAAATGTTTACCTCTTTTGAAGGCTTTGCTGCATTGCTTATAACCGTGAGGTTTAGAATGAGAAAGCCTTTGTCTGCACCTTTTTTTTAATATAAATTGAGAACATTTCTTTTTTTTTTGTGGTACGTGGTCCTCTCGCTGTTGTGGCCTTTCCCATTGCGGAGCACAGGCTTCTGGACGCGCAGGCTCAGCGGCCATGGCCCACGGGCCCAGCCGCTCCGCGGCATGTGGGATCTTCCCGGACCGGGGCACGAACCCGTGTCCCCTGCATCGGCAGGCGGACTCTCAACCACTGCGCCACCAGGGAAGCCCGAGAACATTTTTTTAAAATTATTTATTTATTTATTTTTGGCTGCGTTGGGTCTTTGTTGCTGTGCGCGGACTTTCTCTAGTTGCGGTGAGCGGGGGCTACTGTTCGTCACGGTGCGCGGGGTTCTCATTGCCGTGGCTTCTCTTTGTTGTGGAGCACAGGCTCTAGGCATGCGGGCTTCAGTATTTGTGGTGTGTGGGCTCAGTAGTTGTGGCTCACGGGCTCTAGAGCACAGGCTCAGTAGTTGTGGCGCACGGGCTTAGTTGCTCCGAGGCATGTGGGATCTTCCCAGACCAGGGCTGGAACCTTTGTCCTCTGCATTGGCAGACGGATTCTTAACCACTGCGCCACCAGAATAGTCCACCTTTTCTTTTTTAACTGTATATGAAATGTGTGCTTTTATTGCATGTAGATATTTACATTAAATTATTAATTTGCAGACCAATTTTGTTTCAGTTAACAAGTAAGCCTTTAAAATGTGGCATATAAACTAAATTGCTTTTAATTAAGCAGATGTTTATGGCACAACATGTTATTTTGAGTAACTGAGTAAAACCTTTTGTAATGGGTAAGCGTATCGTATCAGAAAAAGAATCATGCACTGAGCTTCTGGAGGTTTACTTAAAAAAAAATAGACAAATTAAGCAGTGTTATTTGAATTCATTTAAAAGTTTTTTTTTATTTCGAGTTAGAGATTTTATTTGTGAGTTGCAATTTGCTTTCTAGAACATGTACCCGTAAAAAAAATTAATGACTTAAATATCCTCACTCTTAGAATAGAATGTGAAACACTGATATTTCTCTGCCAGTTCAAGATATCAGATGTTTTATTTAAGGGTACACTTATCTCTTTTTGACCTTTAGGTTCCCTTACAACAATTAGCAGAGACATTTCCTTTGATTTCTACTAAGATTGATTTCTGCTTTGTCTGAACTTTCATTGTTCACTTTACAACCTTCTAATGGCCTTTCCACTCATTTCCTTCTTGCATCAGAATTCCTATCTCACATTTCAGTCTCTACCCTAGGTTGACTTGTACTTAAGTATTGAAACGTCTGAGTGCTGTGGGAGTGCCTCTTAGAAATGATAAAAAAGGGATGGGGGTGGGGCCGCTGACTGCTTTTTTGAAAAAATTTCTCCTATTTCAGGTAAAAGTTGCTTCATCAGTGTATCTAGATTTGGGTGCCTATAGAATGGAGAGTGTGATTTGATTTTTAATTTAATGATGTTTCACAGATTCCTGCTTTTCATTTAGTTACAATAAAAGGTTTAAACAGTAACTAACATAACAAATACCTGCCTACTCTTTGCCTTGATTCGCCAGTTGTTGACGTATTGCCACATTTGCTCTTTATACATCTACTTGTTGTCCTGAATGATTGAAAATAAGTTACAGAAGATGTCATGACATTTCATCCCTAAATACTTCATTATCTTTATCTCCTAAGAGTTAGGACATTCTCCTACCTAACAGCCAGCCATTATCATAGTTAAGAAGTTGAAAATAATTCCATATTGTTGTGTGATAGGTAGTTCAAATACAAATTTTTCCTATTTTACGAAATACATCTTTCACAGCTGTTTTAAAAATGTAGGTTTACAATCAAGTTTCATTTATCAGATTTGGTTTTCATAGCTCTTTTAATCTAGAACAGCCACCCTCCCCCACCCCAACCTCTTTTGAATTGTCCAGGCCAATTGTTTTATAGGATGGCACACATTCTGGTTTTAACTGTTTGTTTTCCCTTGGTGTTACTTAACTAATTCCACTCCCCTTTATTTCCTGTAAACCGGAAATTAGGTCTAGATGTTGATTGGATTTAGCATAAATACAATATGTTTGGCATAAATACTTCATAGGTAGGTTGGCCATATTACCAGGTTTCTCCAGCATAGTCCTGTGGCCTGTTTTTGCAGCATAATTATTAATAGTGCCCCTTTATGCTCTCTTGAATGTATTCTGGTCTGGATAATAAATTAAGTGGTCACTATTTATAAGTGATGGTGTGCCCTTCAGTTTGTCTCCTGTCAGGAGGCCTATCAGATTATATTGTTCCACTACTTATGATACTAAGATTGATTGCTTGGTTAAGGTGGTGACTGCCAGATTTTTTTATTGTAAACGCATGTTTTTCTGTTTGTAATTAATAAATAATCTATGGGATGATCATTTGAGACTGTGTGAATGTCTTGTACCCCAACAGTCCTTAACTCATGGTTTTAGAGTCCCTTGATGTGGTTACAGTGCTAATTGTATTTAAATGATTAAGTTTTGACATTGAGATTGGTCTTTTTCAATGGGAGAATGGTTTTATTTTTCCCCAAACATTTCAGGATCCCCAGACAACTTAAATATGGGTTGCCTGCCATTTTAAATGCTTTTTCTGTTGCTTGTTGCAGCTTTCTGTCCTTTGAACACACTAAGAATAATGTCCCTGCATCAGTTTTTACTAGAGCCAATCACCTGTCATGCCTGGAACAGGGATCGTACCCGTAAGTATGCTATTAACTTTGCTCCTTTATTTTGGTACCTTTGATTCTTTTAGATGTAGGTACTTTTAGGGATCACATATTTCAATATCATGTGAACAGGACATAGATATAGCTTCAGAGAGAACTAGGTCAGTCCTTTGGTTTACAGGTAGAGAAATCGAGGCTGAGAGGGTTGGAAGGACTTTCCAGTGGTTACACCCAAGTTAATGTCAGAGCCGTAATTAGCACTCAGGCCTTCTGGCTCCTTGTCCACTTCTTTTTCTACAGTACCACCTGGAGGACAGTTTATATCAGAGACATCTTTCATTGCCCTAATAACCCAATGTCTGGGATGGTTGTACAGTAACACTGACCACCCAGCATTTAGTCAGAATACTAGGACCTAGATATAAGACACATATGGTTTACAAAGTAAACCATACTGAGAGCAGTATTTAATCTAGTGTTTACTATGCTATTCGTAATAAGCTTGAGTTTCCAGTTTTATAGCTCTAGCAAACTAGAAAGGGATGGAGAAGACTTTTAGAAGTAGGTATAGTCAGCAAGCAAAGTGCAGGTAATATGACAAGGAGAAGGCAAAAAAAAATCTTAAAACAGACAGGGGCTTCCCTGGTGGCGCAGTGGTTGAGAGTCCACCTGCCAATGCAGGGGACACGGGTTCGTGCCTCGGTCCGGGAGGATCCCACATGCAACGGAGCGGCTGGGCCCATGAGCCATGGCCGCTGAGCCTGCGCGTCCGGAGCCTGTGCTTCGCGATGGGAGAGGCCACAACAGTGAGAGGCCCGCGTACCGCAAAAAAAAAAAAAAAAAAAACAGACAGAAGTGTAGTATTATGCCCATGAGTTATTTTTAAAAGTTAGGTATTTATTCACTGTCTAAAATAATAGCCTTATTGAAATATAATTCACATGTCATAAAATTTACCCTTTTGAAGTATACAATTCAGTGGTGTTTAGTATATTAAACAGAATTATGCAACAATCACCACTGTCTAGTTTCAGAATATTTTCATCACTCCAAAAAGAAACTGTATGCCCATTAGCATTCACTTCCAATTTTCCTCAAAACTTCCAGCCCTAGGCAACTACTAATCTGCTTTCTGTCTCCATGGATTTGCCTGTTCTGGATATTATGTATAGATGGGGGAACTATTAAATGATTGACCTAAAGTTTGGGTCATAGACTTTAATTTTAAGAAATCGATATTTATTTTTAAAAAATGGATGAACTAGAAAGGAAAAAATACCAGTATAAGTTCAAAAAAATCCATCATATATGTATATTCTTAACATTTTACATTGGTCTAAGAGAGTTCTCTTGAGAATTCTATCTTGTGATTTATATTGGCTTTATTGTAAAGAAAAACTTCAATATATTTTATCAGTAGTATCAAGGGTTGTTGGAGGTTTTGTTTGTTTGTTTGTTTGTTTTTATAAACTAGTGGTTCCAGCCTGGGTCTATGATAGCAGTAATGAAAGCCTATGAGCTATTTTTAGTATTTCAGAAAGTCTAACAGAAATAAAATATTTGTCCTTAATAGTGTTGTACAGGCAAACTAAAATGTCAAATATATTTACTGTGGACTAAAATTATGTCAGTTAAGGGAATTCCCTGGCGGTTCAGTGATTAGGACTCAGCACTTTCACTGCTGGGGCCCTGGATTCGATCCCTGGTTGGAGAACTAAGATCCCTCAAGCCTAGCGGCTGGGCCAAAACAAAATAAAATAAATAAAATTATATCAGTTAAGTATAGTAATATTGTTTATTTGTTACTGGTTAGAACTTTAATTGACAGTTGTATATGTTTATAATAAAATGAATTTTTAAATTCAGTCTTTCTAGAAAACATTTTAAAATATGGAGTACAAGTAGAGGTAAAAATAATAAAGGAATTCTTCAGGACGAATATTGGGAACCATTTTCTGAAACCGCTTTCCTGTTCCCTCCTTTAGTCTGTTTTTATTTTTTTTATTTTTTATTTTTTTCAGTCTGTTTTTAAAATGCCAACTGTAACATCACTTTTTTTGTGACAATTTCGAGTTCAGGTGTTAACTATTGACTTTTTTCTCCAGAGATTGCCCTTAGCCCCAATAACCATGAAGTCCACATCTACAAGAAGAACGGGAGCCAGTGGGTGAAAGCTCATGAACTCAAAGAGCACAACGGACACATCACAGGTAAAAAAAGGAGATCACATGAGCTTAGTACGGCATTTCCAAGTCTAGCATGCTTCTGTGTAAACAGATAGCCTAGTAAAGGAAGTCTGCCATGGTACTTAGTGCAGCATTTACTGATTTTTCTTGAGAAAATTTGATAAAATATATAATAGTGACCTCAGTTTTTAAGTGCGTCTCTGAGCCCAGCTGGTATGCATTGTTCTGCTAATGTTACAGAAAACACAACCTACTCTGGGGACTAGAGAGCTTAGATTAGATGAGACATGAAAGCGAAAACCAGACAGCACGTCAGCTGTGTGCAACCGCAAGCCAAGCTGTGTTCCCAAGTCCTAAGGGAACGCTGTGTCTTCCAAAATTTTCCTGTATGTTGTTTTTAGGGCAAGGAAGACATTCCAAAATATTGAAAAGGACATAGAGTAATACAACAAACACCCATATTCCTGCCACCCAGAATTAGCAGCTATTTATCTTTTTTCCTGTGCCAGAAAACTTGGGACACAAAGATTTGATTATAAGAAGTATATTATTATAAGAAATATTATTCCAGATAATGGTAAAGTCTCCTGTCACCACCAGTCCTATTCCTCTCCCCCAGAAGACACTGTAATTGGTATGACATTGTCCCAGTCCATTTTTTATACTTTCACATACATGTATGTGTGTGTGTGTGTGTGTGTGTGTGTGTCAGTGTGTGTAAGCAGTCTTTAGTACTATTGGCTAGAATTTTTAAATACTGCATAAATGGTATCATAGCATGCATCTCCTGTGGCTTACTTTTGCATTCCACATTGTTTCTGAGTTCTCTGTATGTAGGTGTATCTAGATCAAATTGATTCCTTTTACCCGCTGGGTAGCATTTCATACCTCATCTATTTACTCTTTCCTCCATTGAAGGATATTTAAGTTGCTTCCACTTTTTCCCTGCGACATTTTAGTGCTAAATTGAGCGTCCCTGGGCAGATCTCCATTCAGGTGTGAATGTCTCTGGGAGACTTGCTGTACCACAGGGGTGCAAGCATCTTCAGCCTTGCCAGGCATTGTCAGATCGCCTGCATTCCTGCAGCCCTGATAGGAGTGCTTTTCTTCCCACACTCCACACATGCTTGATAGAAGCAGACTGACTGATGAGTGATCTTTGGTCACTCTATAAGCTGCATTTCCCTGATTAATAGAAAGGTTGAGCAGATGTTTATTAGCCACCTGGGTTTTAATTTTCATGACTTTACTGTTCATAACCCCTAACCATTTTTCCATTGAGTTTTTAACTTGTTCTTGTCAATTTGTAGAAGACTGGATCTTAAAGCATTAGCTCTGAGGCAGATTCCTGAGTGTACAGTAACTTTCATCTTTGACAAAAACTATCAATGAATAGTTGGGTAAAGGTAGCAAGCAGAGCAGTGTCGAGTTTTATTAAGCAAGTGTGAAATAAAGGAGAAGGAAGAAAAAATGGAGAATTTTTACAATGTTTTCAGAATTTAGTAAACCATATCTTGATACCAGATTTCAAGAGAGTGTATTGCTTTGTTGTTAAATCATGTCTGGCTACTTTTTTTTTTTTTTTTTTTTTTTTTTTTTTGGGGTACGTGGGCCTCTCCCTGTTGTGGCCTCTCCCGTTGCGGAGCACAGGCTCCAGACGCGCAGGCTCAGCGGCCATGGCTCACAGGCCTAGCTGCTCCGCGGCATGTGGGATCCTCCTAGACGGGGGCACGAACCCATTTCCCCTTCATCCGCAGGCGGAGTCTCAACCACTGCACCGCCAGGGAAGCCCTGTCCGGCTACTTTTTAAAAAAACATACTAACTTACTGCTGCGTTCAGGGAGAACTCTTAGTCTTTGACCCTTACTACCATAGTTTCTTTTTTATCCTATTTTCTAAGTGATTCAACTGCTTTAAACAATTGGCCAAGCACATCAAAACTTATTCTCCTTAACTTTTCAATTATAAATTTCTCACCGCAGTCTTGGGTTTCCCTTCTCACAATGATTTTTTGCACTTAAGTGGGCAGCACAGGGACTGATGATAATTTTCTTTTTTTTTTTAATTGGGACCCTTGAGTTTTGCCTCTCATCCCCTAATATACTGATTAGCTTAAATATATCCTTCCCCGCAATCAGAGAAAAACAGCATGTTTTGACCCTCTGCACCCCTTACATTGTATCCCCAGCAAAAACTTATGACCATCCGTTCTTGTTTTTACCAGTGCTTTGTATGTGATATCAGTCAGGAACCGACTAACTATATTACCAAACCAGCACCAAAGACATAATTTCTATTTTTGTTGCTGTTGCTTTCCCATGACCTTATTTTTATGAGGTTTGGCCTATTTTCTTTAAGTCCCTTTGCCAGTGGCCTTACAGCCTAAAAATAAGAACACTCATATTTTAAATTGGAATTTTAACATTAGGAAATACTTATAAATGAGAAAGGGCCAAGATGAAAGACCAAAGAAATAGCCAAAAAAGTGAAATAGTTATGTCCTTTTTCTCCCCCTGCTTCTCTTCTGGAATCCTTTGAACTTGGGCCTGTTTTCTGTCCAAATGCTCAAATGACATTTTTTTTTTAGATCTGAAAAAGCTGTTGTTGGAAAAGTCTAAATATAACTCTGTGGCAGGAGACCAAGGATCAAACATAATTTCTCAGAGAGATAGTAACTACGGAAAAAGAAAATTACTCTCTGAAGCTTTTTAGAAGAAAAGTCTGCTCAGTACTACAGAGAAAAAGAGTATGGCATGCATCAAAGGGATATCAGAGTTCTGGTGTTTTTCTCTGACTTTATTCTTTTGTGTTAAATGCTTGATCACCATCTCCTTTAAAAAAAAAAAAACATTTTATTGTGGACACTTTTAAATAGAAAGCATATAAAAGCAGAGTAATGTAATGAGCCCCTATATACCCATGACTCAGATTCAGCAATTATCAATTCACAGCTAATCTTGTTCTCAGCTCACTCTCAATTCTTTTTCCTGTACTATTTTCAAGCACATCCCAGACATTGCATCACTTCATATTTCAGTTTGCGTCTCTAAAAGGTAAGGACTCTTCAACAATAACCAATACAATAGTCTGTTTTAATTGGCATCCTAATAAGGTACACACATGGTTGTGATCAGTTGATCTATCTATTAAGTTTATAGGTTCCCTTCTTTCTTTTCCTTTGCAAATTATTTGTTAAGAAAATTGAGAAATCAGGTTGTTTGTCCTGTACTGTTTTCCAGAGCCTGGGTTTTATGGATTGCAAGCCCATGGTGTTTCACATATTTCTCCGTCCTCTGTGTTTCCTGTGAATTGCTAGTTGAAGTTAGGTGGTAGCAGATTCTTTCATGACGGAGGCACATAATGTCCGGTTGTCTTTCTTTCTGTGATGTTAGCAGTTGTTGATGATTAGTGCCTATAGCCATTAATTTAATAGTGGCTGCAACATGATAATATTCTAAATCTATCATTTCTTCTCTGTTAGCTGGAATACATTCATAAAAGAGATGCTTACCTTCATCTACTATTTGGTTATCCTGAAATATAGTTAGTATAGGAAAGACAGGATAGATGTTAGATTCCTTTTCTTTTCCTTCGAAGTCTTCTAATGGCAGGAAAACAAAAAAAGATGCAACGCTAAATTAGCAAGAGATGAGAACTTGCCTTTACTGAATATTGGCCCTTCCCACTCTCTTTTTAACAAGTGTGTGTTTTAAAAGAGTTAAAAGCTAATGTTATCTAAAAACAGGTTGAGGCTACGACTCTGGTTTTACAACTCCTATATTCAAATGAAAGATGTAGCCACAGAAGTAGACTTAGAACTATAAAACGAAGCAGAAGGCAGTTCCTTGTATTTTTCTTAGAGAATAAGGATCTATTGATTTTTTTTTAAAGCACCTCAGGAATTCTTATAAAATACATACGTGTGTAATTAAAGTGGTGGTGATATTGGAATGGGGTGAAATTTGAGATTGTCAAAATCATTACAGAATCACTGAGTTTTCTCATTACAAGGCAATATTCTGGATAAGGATGTATTAGTCTTCTATCGCTATGTCACAAATACTACACACTTAGCCACTTAAACCAAAACACACTTATTATCTCACAGTTTTTTGTGCGTCAAGAGTCTGGGCTTGGCTTCTCTGGGACCTCTGCTCAGGGTCTCACATAAGCTGTAATCAAGGTGTCAGCCACGGAAGGGCTGTTCTCATCAGAGGCTCCACCAGGGAAGGATCTACTTCCAAGCGCCTTCAGGTTGCTGGTGGTAGAATTCATTTCCATGCAGCTGAGAGATTCATGGCAGCTTGCTTCTTCAACAGAGAGTAACAGAGAAAGACCTTGAGAGTCTCTAGCAAGAGGGGTGCCGTGCTCTTAGGTAATCTTGTGCACTAGTCACATCCATCTCACCTTCCCAGCATTCCACTGGTTAGAAGTGAGTCAGGGGTCCTGCCCACACCCACAGGGAGGGGGGTCCCACAGAGTCGTGAACAACAGGAGGTGGAATCTCGGAGACCACTCCAGGGTCTGCCCACCACAGTAGTTTCAGAGACTCGCTTCATATTGTCAGGAAGCTGGTAATCAAGTTAGGAGAACAAGACAGTCATAAAAATAACTATTTTGCATCACACTTCTGGGAATTTATCATAGAGATCATTTTAACCAGAGCAAGAAGGTGTGTGTCTGAATGTTTATTCCAGTTTTATCTATTCTAATAAGTGACTGGGAATAAAAAGTACAACAATGGGATGTTTTGGGAAATTATTATGATGAGATCAGTGTTCTAAAATAATGTACAACCACTGCTGATTTATAAAAAACAGGAGAAAATGTTTGCCATATTAGTATCCTTTGCGGGAAGAATGTGTGTGAAGAATGGAAGCAGGGCTTTTTTGACTTTGCATGTGTCCCATCGTGATGTTTGTCTCATGATAATACGTGGGTTTGCTTTTGTAGTTAAAAATAAAATTTAGGGCTTCCCTGGTGGCGCAGTGGTTGAGAGTCCGCCTGCCGATGCAGGGGACACGGGTTCGTGCCCCGGTCTGGGAAGATCCCGCGTGCCGTGGAGCGGCTAGGCCCGTGATCCATGGCCGCTGAGCCTGTGCGTCTGGAGCCTGTGCTCCGCAACGGGAGAGGCCACAACAGTGAGAGGCCCACGTACCGCAAAAAATAAATAAAATAAAATAAAATTTAAAATGTAATAAAGAGAACTGCAAAGCTGTCCTATAATGAATAGATTTAAAATAAAAATACATATCACCGAGAATACACTTCCCCATATTTTTCCCTTCACTGGTATGAATAATTGAGCTGACTATTCCTGTAGGTGAATGAACATAAACTGTTCACACTACTAAAGTCACTGTAATTTATGGCTAATGGAGACTTTGATTCTTACTTTTTTCATGTAAATGTTAAGAATGTTAATTATTTTTAAAGAGATATCTATAATAAAAAATTATTAGTAGTATTTCTATACCTTCAGTGTTAAGTTATACTTATAGAAAATACCTCATCAGTAACTATAAAATGACTGAATCATAGCAGATTTTACTCTTGGTATATAACAAACTGACCTTGACTTTGGGATCCGTCATAGAGGCACCAAGTAAGTAAAAGTCTGATCAAATAAGAAAAATAAATCTTACATTCAGACACATATTTAGGTCTTTTCCTTGTTTAGATGCAAAGATACTCAAAGACTCTTTCATAGAACCTGTATCATGTAAAAAAGGTATTTCGGTTAGTTTAAAAAACAGTGAGCTTCAGAAGAATCACAATTTATATTTTCCCCTCTATACTGATGATTGTTTACCCTATATGTTGTTTTATTTGTAGGTCATATAGCAGTCTTTCAGTTAATATCATGGACCAAGGTCTGTTACTGAATGAGTAAAGGTACTTTCAGAGAAAAAAAAAAATCCAGTAAAGAAGGAAGAAAAGGGTCTTCAGATCACATATTCTAAAGATATGTGGCTGGGTGTTAAGAATGCCCCTGCTTGGTTTGTAACCTCCGCAATTATAACAGCTCTGTTCTGCCTGGCCTCCAGAGGATCCTGAGTTACGGAACTTTGCAGAGAAACATCCTTGCCTTTGTGTGTGAAGTGGTGACCAGGACCATAGGTGGGGAAGGATGGGCTGGGGAGGAAGATCCCAAGCCCGCATCCAGCCCTGCTACGCCGGTGCCCTCCTGCTGGTGCCGTGTCAGTTGTCAATGGCCAGGCAGAGCAGATGCCACCACATCTCAACTTTCAGGTATCGACTGGGCTCCCAAGAGTGACCGCATCGTCACTTGTGGGGCTGACCGCAATGCCTACGTGTGGAGTCAGAAAGATGGTGTCTGGAAGCCGACCCTGGTGATCCTGAGAATTAACCGTGCAGCCACTTTTGTCAAGTGGTCCCCGCTAGAGAACAAATTTGCTGTGGGCAGCGGAGCACGACTCATTTCTGTTTGTTACTTCGAGTCCGAAAATGACTGGTGAGCAACATGAGTATTTTTATTTCTCTGTAGAATCATACATTTGGACTGCTGTGTCCTCGGTGACTTCTTGAGGCACTGGGTGGAGGCTTAACTGTAACTTCATCTTTTCCTCATCTGGATATTTTTTTTTTCCTTTGAAATTCTCCATTCTCTCTGAACATTTTTCCTTCTTCTGTGTGCAGGGAGTCCAATCTCACATCTTTCTCATATTAATATCGAACTGTGGTTTCCATGTTCTGATCTCCTGACTTGTTTGTTCTTTAAGATGCTACAACTCTTCTCACTCTGTGCTGTCTAAATTGCTGTTTTCTTACTCTGATACATAAATTATAAACTTGAAAGATGCTCAGTGCCCTAAGGAAGTTTTTTTCCCTATCTCTATTGACTTAAAATATCTAGGAGTCTTACAGATAACAATATTCTCCTTTCTTTAAAGTTTTATACCAAATCTGTGTCCTGGCATAATATTTTACTTGTTTAAACTGTTAAACTTTAAAATTTGACCAGAATCTCAGAAATATAATCAGCCTGTTGTACTTACTTTATACTGTAAACCACTTGGAGCTGAGCCAGTTAAAATACGGGGATTTATTTAATGGCTAAGTAAGTTATTTTAACTACTCCTTCCTGCTTACTTTGATAAGGAAACCACTCTGCTCTACCTGGCATGTGTTCAGAAAGGGTGGTAGATATGCTTCAACATGGAATTGTCATTTAGTGCGAAACTGGCAGTGTTTGTACTAAAAATAGCCGGGTACACATTACTCTTCATGTGTCACTGTCTGAAACAAGGAAAGGAAGGGATTATCACATTACAGTTTGTAATTTAGTAAAACCTCAGAAATTTTGATTCTTTGAAACAAGTCTGTGAATTTGCACCAAGTTTGAATTTTGAGTTGAAGACCTGCGGTTTTTCTTGCTTGCAAGCTTGCAAGCATGTGTAAAAACAAGGCTAACAAAATGTTGCCTGCAAGAAATTGTTTAGAAGGCTCACTGTAACAAATAGATTAGAAACAGCTTTTTTCCTGGGTAGCTTTCAACCTCAGTGACTTTGCATTCTTATTCATTGAAAAATAGTCTCAGATTCAGGCAAATTGGGCTTTACTGTAGTACGAGGTATTGTCCCTTGATCAAGCCATTATGTTCAGGGGAGTGTCTCAGCTATGGCACTATAATTCATTTGTAGGATGCGAGTACTTTAAAACAACCTCTAAACGCCTTTAAGGTAAAACAACTGTTATAAAACAAGTCAGAATGTTGTCTGCTTTTCAGAAAAGACCCTACGAAAAAGATTCTATAGAAAAGTGATTTAACATCCAAGGAAGGGTGCTCTGCTCGAGAGTAAGTCTCTCAGCTTCTAAGCAGCAGAACAGCATTGGTCTTTAAGCAGCAGTTTAGGGACAGAAATTGAATCAGGCCAGAATAATGACTGATCTTAGACATAAATAAACATTTTAGTGGAGCTAGAGAGTTAGTCAGAGGCCCATCACCAGCAAGAGGTTCTGCTAATTTCTTGATTTCTCTGTGAAAAAATAAAGAATTTGCAGCTTCTCAGAGACTTAGAAAGGAAATTAAACTATTTTACAACCCAAACTTAACCCAAAACAAAGGAACAAATCACTGAATATTTGTAACAAAAATTCAGCAGACTTCCCTGGTGGCGCAGTGGTTAAGAATCCACCTGCCAGTGCAGGGGACACGGGTTGGAGCCCTGGTCCGGGAAGATCCCACATGCCGCGGAGAAACTAAACCTGTGCACCACGACTACTGAGCCTACATGCTGCAACTACTGAAGCCCGCGCATCTAGAGCCCGTACTCCGCAATAAGAGAAGCCACCGCAATGAGAAGCCCGCGCACCGCAACAAAGAGTAGCCCCCGCTTGCCAGAACTAGAGAAAGCCCACGCACAGCAACGAAGACCCAACGCAGCCAAAAATAAATAAATTTATTTTTTAAAAAAATTCAAGTGATTTCAAACCTCAATTTTTATTTCAAAGGTTAGAGTTACACATAATGTGAAAGTCCATGGGGGACGGTATGAGAGTTAATCCATAAATATACTTAATGATGAGGATCCCCTGGTAGCCGGGAAAGTTCCGAACTGGCTGCTCTGATGAAAACGTCAAAGCCTGAAAGACAGGAGAGCAAAGGGGCCACATATGGTTCCCCTTCCTCTCTTCCTCTAGAAATGCACCTTCTCTCTGGTAGAACACTCGGTGGCCACTTGAGAACCACGTGTAGGTGTTTTTGCCTGACACACATTTGTAGGTCATTTGGGGACGGTTGCTTGATGCGTGGATAAACTAAAATGGGTTTTCTCCTTTTGTAGGTGGGTAAGCAAGCACATTAAAAAACCCATTCGCTCCACGGTCCTCAGCTTGGATTGGCATCCCAACAACGTCTTGCTGGCAGCAGGATCCTGTGATTTCAAATGCAGGTGGGAACGAGTGAGGATTGGTAGACGGCCTTGAGCTCTTCGTTTTTCATCTTTCAGCAAGTATTTTTGAGGTTCCTTTTCTTTGTAAGGTACTGTGCTAGGCCCCACGAGGGTCCCAGAGATGAAAGGAGCTTGTGATCTAGAAAAGGAGCTACAGCAAGTGCGGAAATCAGGAGGTATCAATAGAAAGCAGTGGACCAGGAGGGGCAGGCGGAGGGATGCAAGGGCAGAGCCAGGAAGTTTCCTCAGGCAGAACATCCAGGTACAGGGTCCCCTGCTCTCACGGTGTTACTTCTCATTTCATAACCCAGGCAGCAGACTGGGCAAATTCCAGAGTGAAACTAAGATCAACAAAACAGAGCTGAACAGAGCACTGCTGAGCTGTTATTGTGCGGTTCCTTTTCAGTTAAAGCTCTTTATTTGTCATTAGCATGAGACTAGAAGAAACACAGCCACTTTGCTGAGAGCTTTAAGGGTCATACAGTGTAATTGCTTTTTAAAGCTGTTCTTTATCAAGAAGTCTCCCCCCTCCCCACCCCGGCCTTAGCCAGAAGAAAAGCAAATGTTGCTTCATGTTGACTCTATGGTGGGTTGGGAGGTGGGGTGCAGCATTCTTTGGTAAGCTATGTGGAGAAATTCCAGAAAACCTGGCCAGTGATTTATATCCAAGAATCCTCACGGGGTTTTTGGTTTGGGATTTTTTTTTAAAGGACTTGTATGGGAATTTGGCTGTGGGATGGGAGTACAATAGTGTCAAGGTACTTTTTGGAAAAATATTGGCTCTTCTGCTTGAGAACCAGTGTTAACAGTAAAGATTTTTTCATATTCAGGAGTTTTGTTGTTTGTGATGTGTTACGCAGAGTCATTACAGCTCCCTTAGAAGATGCAATTTAACCGTACCACCTGGGTTGTCAGGCTGTGTCTAAAAATCTCCTTGTACAAATAGCTTACAATTCTTTTGTTAATATTAATTTCCAGAAATAAACTTGGCTTTGACCTGTGGTCCTGTGGGTAAGGGTCTTTCCTGTTCGAACTGTCAATTTGGCAGCACAGTTCTTTCCTGGCTTCTGATGACTAAAGCAGTAGCCATCGTGATGCAGATTTAAAGCACAGAGATTCTGAGGTCACATCATCTAACTTACAGATAATTCGAGGCTTCCTTTGCCTCTCCACTGTCCTGCCTCTTCCAGAGCTGCTGCCGCCATTATTGTTTTAGGGGGAAAATATCCCAGATCGCTTCGGGAGTCTTTAAGTTTCAGAAGTTTTTGAAGAGAAGCTGTATAAAGAAATAGCATTGGAGGGCAGATCCCCAGCTGTTCTCTAGCCCTTCTGCTTCCCAACTCTGGTCAAAACATCCTTACGCACAGCTTCATGGAATTAGAGAAAGAGACTGATGATCCCAGGCTGTAATGGACCCGCCGTCATCCCAGACTAGACCTGCCACAAAGGCTGGACAGTGGACCTGAGGGTGACACTAGGGAGAGCCTACCCACTCTCACTGGCCTCCCTTGACTTTCTCTTTGGATGTCTCTTTCTTCCTTTCTTTCCTTCCTTTCCTTCCTTTCCTTCCTCCCTTCCTTCTTTCCTATCTTTCTTTCCTTCTTTTCATCTTTCTTTCCTTCTTTTCTTCTTTCTTTCTTTTGTTTTGCCAGGTCTTAGTTGCAGCAGGCGGGCTCCTTAGTTGCAGCATGTGGGATCTAGTTCCCTGACCAGGGATCAAACCCGGGCCCCCTGCTTTGGGAGCATGGAGTCTTAACCACTAGAAACCAGGGAAGTCCCTCCCTTTCTTTCTTTAAATGAGTTAATGCTAGTGGTTTATTGCAGAGTAGCAAATAGTTTCCTCTCTCCTACCATTTGACTGTGTGGGCTCTGGACTGCTGTGTTAAGAATGGTGGTGAAGCAGACACGAAAGTATGCTGTGCTCATTTAGCAGAGTCTGCCATGGGCCAGGGAGCGGAGAGGGGCAGGACAGCAAGGTCCTCCCCTGGATGCACTCCAGGAGGGAAGGGCTTTTGTGTCCATCACTTCTAGAGCTATGCCCCGAGAGTAGTGCCTGACACGACGTAGGCCAAACTTGAATTGACCTGTAGGCAGCCCTTAGAACCCTTCTGTGTCTTAAGAGGTTTATGTATCTGAACTTGTCTGTCATCAGGTTTTGCCTTTTTTTTTTTTTGCGGTACGCGGGCCTCTCACTGCTGTGGCCTCTCCCGTTGCGGGGCACAGGCTCCGGACGCACAGGCTCAGCGGCCATGGCTCACGGGCCCAGCCGCTCTGCTGCATGTGGGATCTTCCCGGGGCACGAACCCGTGTCCCCTGCATCGGCAGGCGGACTCTCAACCACTGCGCCACCAGGGAAGCCCATCAGGTTTTGCTTTTGATGAGTCAGTATCTTTTCATTTTGGGACACCTTACAGCAGCTGCCTGTGGCCTGTTTCTATATACGCATATTTTCATTTACTCTTTCTTTCTCTTCCTGCCCTTAAACCACAGAGTGTTTTCTGCCTACATTAAAGAAGTGGATGAGAAGCCAGCCAGTACACCCTGGGGCAGCAAGATGCCTTTTGGTCAGCTGATGTCAGAGTTTGGTGGCAGTGGCACTGGCGGCTGGGTGCACGGGGTCAGCTTCTCCGCCAGCGGGAGCCGCCTGGCCTGGGTCAGCCACGACAGCACCGTGTCCGTTGCCGATGCCTCAAAAAGTGTGCAGTGAGTATCTGCCTTCATCTGGACTTAGAGAGGAGTGGGGTGGGATCTCAGCAGCTGGCCTGAGGCTGCCCTTCCCTGGGTATAAGTGCAGGGCACCAGCATAAAATTCCGAACCCGGTTGCAAGGCAGCCTTTAAAGTTACCTTCACACGTTTAGATTGTCCATTTGGGGAAATTTTGAAGACTTAGGTCTCACTTCCAGAAACACTTCTTAATGGAAGTGCTGATTGTGATTCCTCCAAAGGAGTCTCCTGGTTTGCTCCTGGTAAGAGTTCCTTCAGATGGCAGTTTAGTCTGTTCCTGTGAATTCCTCACAACACGTAAATGGCATCCAGCAGCCTTAGATGAAGTGGGAGATGTGTTCTTACTCTGTGTAGTCAGTGGACAGTGCTCCATTCATGTGGGCCTTCATGCAGTGACACTTGACACCCTGGGAGCCAGTCCCCCTGGTGTGTGCACTGGGGGAGCCCGAATCGCAGAGACTCGCTGTGAAGAGGTGCCTGCTCAGCCCTGAGGAGAGCAGTGTGTGTCTCATCAGACTTCAGTTTGTGTCTGCTTATCATGTCTAGAGGGAGAGAGAGGGTGACCGCAGTCCTTTCCGCTTGTGAATCTTGGTTCTGTCCCGGTGAATCCTTTCCGTTGGCAGCTGAAGGTAACCCACCTGGGGCTTCCCTGGTGGCGCAGTGGTTGAGAGTCCGCCTGCCGATGCAGGGGACACGGGTTCGTGCTCCAGTCCGGGAAGATCCCACATGCTGCGGAGCGGCTGGGCCTGTGAGCCATGGCCAATGAGCCTGCGTGTCCGGAGCCTGTGCTCCGCACCGTGAGAGGCCACAACAGTGAGAGGCCCGCGTATCGCAAAAAAAGCAAACAAACAAAAAAAAAGGTAACCCACCTGTAAGGGTTTCCTGACTTGTCCCCTGTGCAGGGAACCAGTCACATCTGACTCCCACTGCCCCACACTGACAACAAAGTGACATTTCAGAAAGAATATATATTTTACTGATTGGGGTGAATTTTTCTTTTTAATTTTTAAACACACCCCCAGTCTAAATTATGAAGCCTTCCAGAAGATTTCTTTACATATGTAGACACATATATCTTTTCATTTTTAACTCCACTGGGATTATGGTATACATTTTGTATAGTAATTTGCTGTTTGTCATTCAGTAATGTTTTGTCATGGCTGTTTGATTTCTGTACAGTTTATTGTAATGCATAATAAGCTCTTAGCACATGCTTATATTAGAAGCTCTTGTCTACCTTCATATTGATTTATTATTTGGCTTCTCCGGTCCTGCAAGTCAGATTACATCCGCTACCCTTCTCCATATCAGAGTATTTCATGTAGTAAGAGCCAGGTATGCCACAGGAGAGCCTAAGATGAGGTGTTAATACTTTAATCCAATACCATTCGTACTGAAGGGGATAGGGCAGGGGTGTCTCCTGAGACACAGTTTCAAAACGCATCATCTTTTACATGGAGTCATATGATCCTACTTCATCAGCCAGCATGTTTGCTGCCGTATCTGTGTAATCTCTCAGCCAGATGATCATGAAGCATACATGTGTACACACACACACACACACACACACACACACACACACACGGCCCATTCGCATGTGAGCTCCTGCCTGGCCAATACTGTGTCATGTTCATCGGTGGCCGTAGCTCCTGCCCCAGTGCCTGGCAGGGCACAGAATAGACTCCCATAAATGTCTGTGGTCCCAGCCCTCTAGGAGCCCATGTGAGCACAGGCGAGGAGAAGGGAGCAGAGAAAGGCCTTCAGTCCTGCGTGCCGGTGATGGTCAACTCTAGGAGGCCAGAGAGAAGAGCAGCCACTGCAGGCTGAAGTGGTCCAGGAAGGCTGTTCGTGGGGGTGATGAAACTCAAGCCGAGTTTCAGAGACTGGGGTGGACTTTGGAAAAGCAGAAGGAGCAGAAAGGGCGTGTGGGTAACGGGGCAGGGGGAGCCAAGGCCGAGGCGGCAGAGAACCGGCGCTCCTGGGACCGCAGTGTAGGGCAGTTGGTGGTGAGCAGGGGTGCAGGAGGGGTGGGTGCAGGAGGGGTGGGCACAGCCAAAGGGGGCAGAGGCCTGCGCGTCTGCGGGTCACCTCAGGGCTGGCTCATGCTGGAGATTCCTGGAGGCTTGGGTCATGGGACTCCTCTTAACGTAAGTGTTCGTTCATCCTGCCAAGCCCCCATGAGAACGGGTTCTTTGTCGTCTGTGTCTGAAGAGGCTGCGTGGTCCGCTCCATCTCGGGTTAACACTGTTCTTGTGTTCAGGGTCTCAACTCTGAAGACAGAGTTCCTGCCCCTCCTGAGTGTGCGCTTCGTCTCGGAGAACAGCGTCGTGGCCGCTGTAAGCATCTCTCTTGCCCCGGAGCCTGTGCTTACTCTCCAGAATGGGAGCAGGGCGTGCCCTGTGGCTGTGCGCACAAGCACGGAGCAGCAGCCTTGTAGGGGAAGCAGCTCCAGAGGCTCCCATGGTGGGGCCGCTCTGCTAGGGCACTCGCTGGGCGCACACCCCGCAGGGCCTGACTGATCCCTCGTTTCAGGGCCATGACTGCTGCCCCATGCTCTTTAGCTGCGACGACCGTGGCTGCTTGACCTTCGTCTCGAAGCTAGACATCCCGAAACAGAGCATCCAGCGCAACATGTCGGCCATGGAGCGCTTCCGCAACATGGACAAGCGGGCCACGACCGAGGACCGCAACACGGCCCTGGAGACGCTGCACCAGAACAGCATCACGTAGGTGCCACCCGGCCCCTGGCCCGACGGCTGTGCAGAAGTGTTAGGTGACCGGGCTGCCCTTCTCCCCTCTTCGTTTCCTGACGGGTCCCTGTGATGTTCTCTGTCCTGCGGGCCCAGACATCCATTCAGGAACGGGGGCAGTGAGGGGTCTATAACTTCCCGGCTGCAGGCTCTTACTTCCAACTCGTCACAGAGAGCGAGCCGCCCCCACGTAGTCATTACGTCCTTCAGGGCATAGACGGTCTGGGCGTCCCGCGTGCAGAACACAGGCCCTGCTGCGGGCCCGTGAGCTGGCGCGGCCTGTCATGCAGCCTCTTCTGGGTCTTGCTTTCTCAGAAACTTGACTGAGGACAAAAGGAGACCTTCCTGAATGTCATGTTCCTCTAATACTGAGCACCTGACAGTCATATCCTGTTTGAAAGGTAGCTGTCACTTCAGCCATGGGTTTCAAGTAAGGTGTACAAGTAAGAAGATAGTTTAACTAGAGAGACAGATTTTTCAGCATCATTATGACAAAGCCAAAAAACTCCTTTACTTATTTTTCATCAGGCGTCTGTGATTAAATAAGACAGTAGAATTGTGTCGTGTCTAGAAAGTTTGGTGTTTTTTTTTTTAATCTAGAGGAGAAATGCACTGTGTTCTTTTTTTTTTAATTTATTTTTGACTGTGTTGGGTCTTCGTTGCTGTGTGCAGGCACTCTCTAGATGTGGTAAGCAGGGGCTACTCTTCATCGGGGTGTGCTGGCTTCTCATTGCGGTGGCTTCTCTTGTGGAGCATGGGCTCTAGGCGCACAGGCTCAGTATTGTGTCTCACGGGCTCTAGAGCGCAGGCTCAGTAGTTGTGGCACACAGGCTTAGTTGCTCCGCGGCATGTGGGATCTTCCCGGACCAGGGCTCGAACCCATGCCCCCTGCATTGGCAGGCAGATTCTTAACCACTGCACCACCAGGGAGGCCCTGCACTGTATTCTTTGACTAGACCTTTTGTGTTGAGAGACTTTAATGTGGGAGATGATCATGGGAAGAATAATGGAAACCTCTAGACTTTCTCTTCGAGAGAATTTCTTTTTTTTTTTTTTTTTTTTAAATTTCGTTTTACTTTTTTTTTTTTTTTTTTTACTTGGCTGCGCTGGGTCTTAGTTGTGGCATGCGAACTCTTAGTTGCAGTATGTGGGATCTAGTTCCCTGACTAGGGGTCAAACCTGGGCCCCCTGCATTGGGAGCTCAGTCTTAGCCCCTGGACCACCAGGGAAGTCCCTCTTCAAGAGAATTTCTAACTGCAGGTTGTTATGTTCAGCGGAAAGGGCCACTGGACTTAAAATAGGCTGGAAATAATCTGTGCTCTATTGAAAAGTAGTCATTTGAAGGCATAGCAGAACTTTTCTCCACACTTTTCAAGTTTCTCTGTCTTGAAAGATTTTCAAAATTATTTTCTGTGAGGTTCTCTTAAGCTTCTCTGCAGACTGTGTATCTGTAAAGAGACAGCTCTCATTACCTTTTTGAGACTTTGAGGTTAGGAATAAAAAGACCTTTGCAGATTGGCATGACTGCTTTTATTTGCAGATATTAAGTCCTCTTTACCCTAGAGCAGGGTCAGCACACTTTTTGTATAAGGAACCAGAGAGTAAATTTTAGGCTCCGAGGACTACGTGGTCTCCATGACAACTACTACAGCCCTGCCATGTGGCCTGCAGGCTGCCATGGACAGTACAGAGATAAATATGCATGGATGTATTTCAGTAAAACTTTATAGGGACTTCCTTGGTACCACAGTGGTTAAGAATCCGCCTGCCAATCAATGCAAGGGACACGGATTCAAGCCCTGATCCAGGAAGATCCCACATACTGCAGTGCAGTTAAGCCCGTGCGCCACAACTACTGAGCCTGCGCTCTAGAGCTCACCAGCCACAACTACTGAAGCCTGCGTGCCTAGAGCCCGTGCTCTGCAACAAGAGAAGCCACCGCAGTGAGAAACCCACGCACTGCAACGAAGAGTAGCCCCCGCTCACCAGAACTAGAGAAAGCCCACGCGAGCAGCAACAAAGACCCAACGCAGCCAAAAATAAATTAATTAATTTAAAATTTTATTTAAAAATAAAATAAAACTTTATAGACACTGAAATGTGAATTTCACATAATTTTCATATCATGAAATAATAGCCTTTTAATTTTTTTCTAAGCACTTAAAATTGTAAAGGCTATTCTCTAGCCCATAGGCTGTGCAGAAACAGGTGGTGTGTGCCATCCCCTTCCCCAGAGGGAATGTTCTAGGCATTTCGGGGAGAAAGACAAATATTGTCTGAGCTGTGGAATTGGTTTTCTTGAAAGTTTTTCAGATAATCGGGCTAAGCCAGGTTGTTTCATCAATCTCCTCGGCTGAGCTTGGTTGGAATTTTGTGGTGTGTCTGAATGTTGCTAATATTAATAATGATTAATTTCAAATGTAAGGAGAGCTTTTGACTCATATGCCCTCATTGTCCTAGAGGGTAATTTGGGAGTTTTGGTTTGGAGCCAGTTGGATTTCAGTCGTGCTTCACGATGCCTCTAGTATTTTTTTAAGCAGTGTGTCCATTTCAGTCACAGCTGTGGTCGTGGCCTCTCCTGGCTCCGCAGGGTACACGCTGTGTGGCCTGAATTGTCCTGCTTCTCCATGTCCCTCTAATTAATGCACGTTCTTAACTTTTCTCTCTTTCCAGTCTTTTTCTTTTCTGGACATCTGGTAATAAAATAGATTTTAATATTTTCTGAGTCAGATGGCTACAGACTAATACCTATGGACGCTTTAAAGGAATTGGTAGACAATTCGTTTCCTGAAGACGCTGTTACCCTTCTAGGAAGGTTGGAGCTCACTTTCACCATGTGCCTTACAGTCTCTCTCTTGTCTTTGCCTTTTTTCAGTCAAGTGTCTATTTATGAGGTGGACAAGCAAGATTGTCGCAAATTTTGCACTACTGGCATCGATGGAGCCATGACCATTTGGGATTTCAAGGTATCGTCTTATCTTTCAGAACAGATCTCGTTTGTGTTAAAAGTCTTCCCATGAGAAGACTGGTCCTCATTTCTTGGACCCAGCCGTCAACTGCAGTGCACGTCAGGAGCGCAGTGCACGTCAGGAGTGCAGTGCACTGGCTGTGGTTCTCTTGAAACCCTGGGAGCTGTTAGCAGGAGAGAGCCGCACTTGCTCACTGAGGTGGAGTCCACACTTCTGGATGTCCTCGGAGTCACTGAGGGGGGCTGGGGGCTGCTTTTGTGGCGGGCCCCAGGTTGGGCCCGGACTAGCTGAACTCTGTAGACATGTGTTTATGGTTGACACCAACTAATCAGATCAGCACTCACTGCCTGCCTGCCGGGTGCCGGGCCAGGTGCTGGCATTGAGGACGTGGACGTGAAGGAGCCCTCGGGGAGCTCGTCGTGGGAGAGAGAGGAGGGTGGGGGTCGGGTGGAGCACCGGGAGAGGAGCCAGCGCCTATGTTTACACCTTGAGGAATTGGGGGGCTGTACGAACTGCCTGAGTTGCCTGTCCGGGCGAGCGGTCTGAGCTGCAGGGGCAGCACGTGCAGAGCAGCCGAGCGGCTCAGGGGGCGTGTGCTGCACTCAGGCCCTGCTGTGGGGCCTGCGGAAGCAGAGCAGAGCGGGCCCTGCCTGTGGGCAGCTGGGGGCTGCTCTGGAACCGACGTGGAAAGGCACCTGCTGTGACGTGCAGGTGGCCTGGACTCTGGACAGAGGCTGCTGGAGTGAACGCGTGGCAGGGATGTGCCTCCAGCCGTGCTGGGGGGCAGGGGGTGGCCAGGAGGTTCTGGGCTAGAGGGATTTAGGAGGCCGCGTGGAGGGGTGTTGTGACCATGAGGGACAAACCCCGGAGGCCTCTGCACCCTCCAGCTTCAGGGTTGGGATAAGGAGGTGGGGAGGAGGGGCGGGGCTAAGAGAGCAGCTCAGGTGTGCAACTCTGCGGACTTAACCCCCAGAAGTTAAACGTTTACAGAATTCTGCCACTGCCTGTGCGGTTCCATGATTGATGTTGCTGCCTCTACAAGTCTCTCCTCACCCTTGTTACCTTCACCTGCTTTGGGGCATCGTGCACCTGTGCAGTTAGCTCCACCTGGGCAGGTAGCTCCGCCCTTCATCCTTTGATCCCTGCGGCCAAGTCCTTTCCTGTGCGAGTGAGCTGGGAAGTTCCAGCGCATTTTCCTCTCTGGTCCATCTGCCTTTGAGCACCGCTAGGCGTTGTGCACCAGGCTGACTGCATGGGGGCCACAGAAACACGGGAGTGCCTGCCATCAGGGCACCTGGAGTGAGGGCCAGTGACACAGATGATAAGCACATACGTGCCCTGGGAGCAGGCGTGTGCCCAGAGCCTGTGGGCTGGGGCCGTGGGGACAAGGCGGCGCAGGGCCAGGAAGGGCCAGCAGGGGGAGTCCTGCCTGGGAGAGTCTCTGCAGGCCATAGTCCCGGAGCCCGTCTCAGAGGGAGCGGGTCACAGCCAGGAAGGAGGGGGTGTGGGGTAGTGCCTTGGGGAAAACGCCAGGATGGCCGGTCCCCACTGACCATCAGTGTTCTTCCTGCCGCTCTCCAGACCTTAGAGTCTTCTATCCAGGGCCTTCGGATAATGTGAAGCTGAGTGAGCCGCCCAGATCCAGCATGAGGACAGACAGGCTGCGCCGGGCAGCTCCGCCATTCGCATGATGGGCAGGAGAGCCGGCCGCCAGGAAACACTGAAGACACATATGGCGCAAACCTTGTTGTGTGTTTTGTTTGAGGATAATTGGTGAAAGTGTTGGTTTTTTAAAAGCAGCAGTGATTTGGGTTTTGTTTTTTGGTTTTTTGTTTTGCTATTTCATTCCATTCTTGACCAAAGCTTCTCTTTAAGTAGTTTATTATGGAAAATTGTCACACTAACTTAAAGGAAGGGGTGGGGGAGGTATGTAAATTGTTCGCTACAAAATTAAATAAAAATACTGAATGTGTTCTTGGTTTTGTCTCCTTATACCGTTTGCATTTTTAGTAGGAAAAGATGGGTAAATTCTTTGTTATACTAGTTAGTTTTTAGGGTAGAACCTTAGATTCTTAGTTTCTTATATTGAGCCATCTTGTACAACCTTTACCCAAAAGAACCGGTTCTCGAATGCCGTGTTTTAGCCGTGCAGGACTTCGGCAGAGGAGGCCTGCTTGCATACAGGCAGCAGAGAAACCCGCCTCCAATGAGCAGCCAGGGAGCCCCTGCCCAGTGCCCGTGGCAGGCGTGTGCAGGGGAGTGTGCAGTGGGAGAGAAAAAGCACAAGTTGTCATTTTGGTTTAGAGATTATTGTGCCCAGACTAAGTCATCTTCATCATAATTAGACACAGAGTTTGACATTTCAAGGCTGAGACTCTTGAGAGGCGCAAATAAATGAATACAGCGTAGCCTAGAGCATGGCTGTGTGCCCAGAAGCGGAGCAGTGATTCCAACACAACTCTAGTAGTTAGGACAACGCTGGTAATAGCACTTCTCAAAGGACATCGTGATATTCTTAAAAGAATAAATTTGCCCTTTTGCTAACCCATGGGAAGCATTACTTCCCTCCAGGAGAGAATCCCAGCACCTGGGCACCTGCCTCTTCCCGTTTGCTGTGGCATCCTCCCTGCCCACCCCCCACCGATGGCAGGAGCTCCTTTGTGTACATGTGTTTGTACCAGTACATCGGCAAGGCTGTCGTGACAGAACAAGGATAGACAAAAGCAGGCCAAGAAACAGAAATTAGCTACCAATTTCTTTTTAGTTTCATTAAATCACATGGTTTGGGAGCAATTCCAGAGGTTTTTAGAGAAACGATGTATTCTGTGAAAGAAACAAATTTACTATCTTGGCCTCTAAGAACTTAAGCCCAGAGTCATCTTTTTTCTTTTTTTAACTTGGGCCATCTCACGTCCATGGAAGAAGGCCCATCCCTGTCGTGGCAGCCAGAAACCCGCAGTGCTGGGGTCTGAGATGGTGGAAGGTCCCTTCTCATCTCGCCCTGCTTGTGAGACTCCGAGCAGTCCTCGGTCCACAATCGCTACTGATTTGGAGGGACAGTGGCCAAAGCCCTTTGGAGGCTTTGGCGTCAGGTCATAGCTCTGCCAAGCTGCGTAGCCTTGAGCAACATAGTTAACATCTCTGAGCCTCACTATCTTCACCTGTAAAATGGGAGTAGTAAAGGGTTAGCAGTTCCTGTTATTCAGTAAAGCCGAGGTTTGCCTTCAGGCTTGGCATTGGCCCTATACTAGGCCCCGGAGACCCTTAATAGCAGAGTGGGGTAGGGTGGGAAGTGGTGTATGAAGGATTCTGCTAACCAAAAAAAGTTTTTTCTAGAATATGCTGAGAAAACTGGGGTTGGCCTCAGAACCCAGATTAATTGCTTAGGCATGGCCCCTTCAGTTTGACCCAGCAATCACGCCAGTGGTTTAGTTCTCATGTGTGCCCAGTGAGGCAGTGATGCGAAGGCCTAGGGTTCCCTCAGGTGCCTGCGATGTCGGGGAGGCCATTAAGCTACCCCACGTGGAATAGTACAGATGGTCTATACATTATAAAGTTATGTGAGTTATGTGTGTGTCTAATTCAAATATTGGGTGTGGTAGGTAGACTGCTGGCCCCCCAAAGATGTCCCTGCCCTAATCCCCAGAACCTGTGAGCTTTGCAGATGGGATTAAGTTAAAGATCTTGAGCTGGGGAAGCTGAGCCTAGATTATCAGGTGAGCCCAGTGTAATCACAAGAATCCTTAAAGGAGGGAGGCGGGCAGGGGAGAGTCTGAGCAAATGAAGGGGTAGAAGCAGATTGGGGTGGGAGAAGGCCAAGGCCTCTAAAAGCTGCAGGAAGGAACCTGGTTCTCCCCTGGAGCCTCCAGAAGAAACAGCACCCCGCCAGCACCCTCCAGCCACTGATGTGGGCTGTGAAGATCTGACCTCCAGCGCTGTAAGAGAAGACACTTGCGTTGTCTCAAGCCACCCGCTCTGTGGTGAGTTGCTCCAGCAGTAACAGGAAATGAATCCACTAGGTCCATTCAGAAAAGGGGAGGAGGGACTTCCCTGGCAGTCCAGTTGTTAGGACTCTGTGCTTCCACTGCAGGGGGCACGGGTTCGATCCCTGGTCAGGGAACTAGGCTCCCGCAAGCCACTCGGCACGGCAGGAAAAAAAAAAAAAAGGAAATATGGTCTGGAGCTGAGTTTTTCAAACTGAGGGTCAGAGCCCATTTGTAGGTTGTAAAATCATGGCTGGTACTTAGAGGAGAAAACAACATTCTGCATTGTGTGTAGTAAGTTCTGCTTCATGGTGCTTCTGTTTCAGATACACAGGGGGCTGTGGACTAGGCCGCAACATATGTCTGTGGGGGTCATGGTCAAAAAAAGTTTGAAAGCTGCTAAGGTAGAGGAGCTTGATGAGTGGGGCTTGATGAGGAAGGATGGGCGGATCCAACACAGCAAGGATGTGTGCCATGCACACAAGGTCACTGTGCCGGGCACCAAGGGAAGCAGCTGATATGCAGGAACTCCTCACAGCAACCCTGCAGGGTTAGAACTGTGACTGCCACGTCTTAGAGATGATAAAACTCAAGTTCAGAGAGGGAGGGCAGCCTGTATCAAGGCAGCCTTTCCAGAGCCCCAGGGGTAACCGCCAAGCACGCTCCCTGCTGGGTGGTGACAGGCAGGGGAGATGCCTAGCGACCCAGCCCAGTTCTGTCACCACACTCAGAAGCAGGGTGATGTCATTGGAACCAGGAGGGGACCCCCGGTGATACCCGTGGGGTCTCCTGGTAGACCTCGGTTTCTCAGTTAAGCCTTGTGGCTTGGAAGGGGTGTGAGCAGGCCCCGGCTGAGGAGTGCTGTGTGTGCTCCAGACCTCCATGTGTGCGTGGCCTTGGAAGGAGGCCCAGGGTCTCCCCTCTTCCCTCCTGGTACCGGGTGTCAATTCTTTGATCTCAGGGGGAGACCTATGGTCCCCATTCGGGGGTGGGCAGGGGCTGAGACAGAAGGAGATAGCGCTGCGTGCTTCTGGAAGGTTTTCCTCCCTGGTTTCCCGCTGCCTTGGCCAGCCCACCACCTCCTGAGTCCAGAAGCCTGAAGCTAGGCTGCCATCTTGTGACCAGGAGGCAGTAAGGCCAGTGCAGCAAGAAGGAAGGAGCAGAGAGCCAGGGAGGACCTTGATGGCCCTGAAACGCTGCCCCAGACCCCAGCTGATGGCCCTGCTCAAGTCAGCCAGCACTGAGGAGTCAGCCTGGGTGTGTGTCTGCCTCCTGGGAATCCTGGGAAGGCAGGGAAGAAGGTAGAGTGAAGGACCTTCATCCCAGGGCACCAGGGGAGGCAGATTCCGGGCAGAAACAGAAAGCTCTCTGAGCTGTTCTTTGAGCTCCAGATGAAATTCTTCCACCACCAGGTTCTCCTCACCCAAGGACTTGCTCCACTTAAGGCTTAGAAGACTGTTCCCCAAGGGAGCCATTTCAAATAACACCCCTGTCACTTCCCAGCTTGAGGTGTGTTTCCCATCTACTGGGTCTTCCCACAGTGACCGCAGGCCTGTGAGGTGGCCGGGCAGTGCTTGTTAGGAATTAGCCTCACTTTACAGATACAGAAACCCAGGCACTGCAAGAAGATTCAAGTTACACTACAGGTTAAGTGGCAGAGCCGGAAGTGGGTTCAAGTTTCTAACCCCACTGGTTTGTTCATTCATTGATTCATTCAGCAAATACATACTGAGTGCTCCTGGCTGCCAGGCACTGATCTCAGCGCCGGGAAGAGCAGAGTGAATAATACAAATATGGTTCCCGCTCACACTAAGCTTGAGTCTTACCAAATTAGCTCAGTTTCGTGAGGAAGAGGGAGTCCTCAGGTGTGCATATTTGTTAGGATGCTTTTAGGAATGAGTAACAGAAAAGCAACTCAAACCAACTTAAAAAGTAGATTCCTTGGCTCATGTACCTGAAGAAACCCCTGGAGGCAGGTTGGGCTCAGGCTGCCAGTCAGAGGTTGACCAGGGCTCTCGTCATTTCCTGGGATTCTCTCCATCACGCTCCCCCCCCACCCCGGGTTGTCGGGCTTCCCTGTGGCTCTTCCAGTTTCGTGTTCAAATTCCAGAAGGCGCTGCTTTCCCCTCTATCTTCATCCAAGATCCTGGGCTTTGCTTTGACCCACCGTCTCAGGTCACAAGTCCAGGAGGTGGGGCGGGGAGACCACACGCTGATTGGGTGACAGCACTCAGGGGCCGCCATCAGAGATGGGGCTCAGTCCCACCTGGAATGGTTCCCTGGGCATCTGCAAAGCTGTGGAGGGGTAAATGGAAGGCAGGGACACAAATGTCACCTCAGCATTAAACTGCACTTGTCCTTACGGGATGGGGGTGGCCAGTACAGACCATCTGAAACTTTTTTCTGATTAAAGCCATCACTTGGATTTGCCAAGGCTGGATGGGGGGCCCTGCTGACAGCCACTCAGTGTCCCCTCAGAGCCAGGAAGGCCAGGGTCCTACTAATTGAAGCTGAAGTTTCCCAAGCACCCTGTGTGCTCACCTCAAAGTGCTCCTCACCTTTGGACACCTTTCATTCTCCCGGCTGCCCGCAAGTGTAGAATTGTGTAATGGGAGCCATGACTGGTGAGCACAGGATCCTGTTGAGGAGGGGGTCAGGGACAGAGACACTCACTCATGTCCTTCAGGATAAAGGGAAGTGGGCCAGGTGGGGACAGGGTGGGACAAGTGTTCCAGACAGAAAAACAGCATGGCTCAAAGCGGGGAGACCTGACAGGGTGGGTGCCTGGCCCCGGACCTCCTGAGACCCACGAAGACCCCACGCCCATCCGTGATGCTGCTTAGTGCCTGGCTGACCAGCTGAGCTGAATCGTAGCGGGAGGGACCACCTGGCCACATCTCCATTGATGAGGCAGAGGGCAGGGATGGAGAGACCTACGGGCCTACCTGGCCCAAGACCCACATACAGGCGGCTGCCAGGCCGCTGGGTAACTTAAGGGTCGGAAGCGGTCTGCGGTGGAAAGAGGGGCAGGAAGTCGGCACTGAGAAGGAACTGGACCAGCCGGGGGTTGGCGGCCCCGTTTTGAAGCGAGGACCCCGGCGGCGGGCGGGCTGCCTCGGCTCCCCTGACTGCCCACACCCCGCACATTCGGCGCCCAGCGGGCATCCGATCGCGAATGGAGGGGTAGTCCCCGCGCGGCCAGGGCCCGAGGCCGGGAGAGGCAGCTAAGCTGCTGGGTCACCGGCGCTCCCCACGGCCGCTCGCGGGGATGGGGGCTGTGCGCCCTGCAGGGCTCGGGTTCCCGCCCGGGCGGTGTCCCCCTTGCCGAGCCTCAGTCTCCCCGCCCGCCAGGGGGCGAGGGGCGGACGCCTTCAGGGCGCCCCGGGTCAGCTCGGCCCCAGCCCCGGGGGGTGGGCGGGACCAGGGCTCTCCAACCGCTAGCCGCCCGCCCGGGTCCCGCCCGGTCCCCGCGGGGCTGAGCCGGGAGGCCCCGCCCCCCGCCCACGAGGAAGTGGCAGAGCTGCGCGGGGCCCAGAGCCGGTTCGGCGCGTCGACTGCCCAGAGTCCGCGGCCGCGGCGCCCCGAGGTGAGGGGGCGCGGGAGCGGCCCGGAGGGGGGGGGTGGGCGTGGGGAGAGCGGGTAGCGACCGCATGCAGGTGGGGAGGACGCAACGAGGGGCCGCCGGAAGATCGGGGATGAGAAGGGCCACACGGGGCCCGCCTGGAGGTGAGGGGACACGCGGGGCACGGGCTGCGGGCGGGCGGCCTCCTCCGGGCGAGGGAACCGCAGCGCTCCCCACCCTACCCCCCGTAGTCTGCGCCCTCGGGGCGCCCCGGCCCGCGCGTCCGCCTCCCCGCCCCCCCTAGCCTCCCCCTCCCCCCCAGACTCTGCCCCGCCGTCGGTGTGCCCCGTTATTTCGGGCCCGAGGGCCCCACGCCCAGTCACTTCCCCTCCGTCCTCCAGCCTTCCGGGTTGCTCCAGCCGGGAAATGAGCTGGCGCCCCCGCCCGCCTCGCCTCGCCTCGCCTCGCCCCTCCCCTCCCTCCCTCCCTGCCGGCCACCGCCCCCTTCCTCAGCCCGCCTCCCGCCAGCTGGGCCAGGTCCTAGGGGTCCGGTCCAGGGAGGGGCGGGCCGGGTCTGGAACGCTCCCTCCTGAGCTCCCGGGCGCTAGACCGGAGCGTTCTGAGCGGCGCCCCCAGTTGCCGGCGGCGTGGGGACCGCGGCCAGGGCCGGGACCTCGGGCGGTGACAGTGACACAGTAGTGACTGGCGTGAAGCCGCAGGAGCTAGCCTGGTGCGGACACCGAGGCTCTCAGGTTATTCCGGGCTGTCCCCCGGCCCCTCCCGCCTGGCGGGCAGTGTTGCCCGGTGGTTAAGAGCACCCCCGCCAGCGAGGTCTCCGGGACCAGAAACTGGTAAGAGCGCCAGCTTCTTCCATCACTGGCCACCGACCTTGCAAGCCACCTAACCTCTCTGGGCCTCAACTTTGCTTATCTGGAAAATGGGGAACTTTCAAGTTGTGAGGCTTAAATACGATCATGAGTGTAAGGCACACACAGGGACTAAACATGCCCTGTTACTGTCCTTGCTGTTATTTATAAGGCTTGCCTACATTTATCAAAGTGTCCAGGTGAACCTAAACTCTGAGATTGGGGTCAGAATCCCAAACTGTGCCATTTAGGAGTGGGGTGACTTTGAGCAAAGTTTTGCTTTTGTCTGAGTCTGTTTCCTCCTGTACGAGATGAAGGTTAAAACAAACACTGGAAAACTTCTTGGGCTTGTTTTAGGGTGTAAAAGAGAGAATGTATGTCAAAGTCCTGGGTAAATTCTGGGCATTTAAAGATGCCAAGTTGGTCCAGTGGTTAGGACTCCGTGCTTCCACTACAGGGGGCACTGGTTGGATCCCCTGTGGGGGAACTAAGATCCCCCAAGCCAAGTGGCAAAAAAAAAAAAAAGCCAAGTAAGTTAGTTAATTACATAGCTAATTACATAAGTGTTTGTATATTATCCACATAGGTCTTATAACAACATGTTCATATCACTATTTCTCTTTCCATATTTGTAGTCATCTGGAGTTTTCTATCCTGTCACCATTTTAAAGAGGGTTATTATGAACATGTTTGCTTTAAAAAAAAAGTCGGCTATTTTTTTAGCACCAAAATGAATTTATGCCACCAAAAATGTTAACAATTTTTAAGTTCCTGTTTGTGTTCTTCTCTTCTGTTTGTTCCCACCCAGTTGGTTGGATTGAATGTTACCACATCGCCCTTCAGGAAGGCTGAACAAATTAGCAACAAATGAGAATTTCTCCACAGTCTGGCCAGCATTGAGTTTTATGTGTTTGAGGTTTTGTTTGGTTTGGATTATTTTAGCTGATGCTTTATGGTGCCTTATGATTATTTTCATTTGTGTTTCTTGACTTGATTTTGCCTGGTTTGTAAGACCTCAAGAGTGGAGCTGGTCCAGGATTGGCTGGTCTGTTGGGGTGAGGAGGGCTGTTCCACATACAACAGGAAGTTGAGTAACAGCTCAGCAGGTGTGCAAAATGGCTTGCTGGCAGCTCCCTGGAGTGGCTGAGCTGGGTGGGGACTTCCCTGAGTGCCTGCAGAGCAGAGATCCTTGCTCCACGCAGCTCCTGCCTGGTTTAGCCTCCAATGCAGTCAAACCTCTGGGTTCAGAGAAGGTTGGGCCGGCGAAGCTTCTCTGAAAGCAAGAAAGAACCTACAGGTGGTGCCTCGTCCAACCCCAGACTTTTCTGGATAGAGATGTGGGGGAAACATGGGCGGAGGGCACCCAGTCAGTATGGAGAGAGTCAGAATTTGCACCCAGCATGTAAGAAAGAGATGGGAGGCCTGAGACCGTTGGCTGGGCAGCTGGGGGCTTCGCCTGGCTTGCCTTGCTTTGGAAGGGAGCTGTTTTCTCCCCGAATCCTCAGAGGACCCTTTAGATTGACGATTTCCAAGTTTTTTGGATCATTGACGCTATCAGGAAAAAATCTTGAGCGCATACTCCCCAGTAAATATTTACAGATTGCATACATGTACCAGTGAAATAATAGGGCTGGTCTATAAGAAGTATACCATAAGACGGATGTGATTCATTCATGCAACCACATTCAAGAAATATTTATTGAGCACCTACTATGTGCCAGGCACTCTAATTGGTACTGGGGATTCATCTGTGAACAAAACAAATATACCTGTCCCCGTGCAGCTTATGTCCACACCCCGGTACATGGTCCTTGGCACCCCCTGCCTGGAGACCCACGCCCCACCTTGGAGACCCAAAGCTCTTCCCAGCCATCATGCTGCTCTCCCAGCCCTGCGTGATCCCCCATCCATTCATCCTGAGCACCTACTGTGTGCCAGACACGGGGGAAGAGCTACCTGGAGCACAGAGAGATCCTGGCTCCAGGCTGGTGGGGGACAGTTAGAGCCAGCTGGGGGAGTTTGTCAGGGTTTGGCCCGTGCTCCCCCAGCCTCACTCTCTTTCCAGGGTGATGGGGGCACAGAGCACTAGACGTGGACTCCCAGTCCCAACGCCATCCTCAGGGCCCCTTCCTCTCTCTTTGTCCTTGACAATCAAATGGGTCCACAGTGCTGACTCACCGGGTCACAGCGATGAGTGGGTGGGTTTCCCGGGGCCATGGCCTCAGCCTGCCTTTGTCTCCACCAGGAGACACCGCTGAGCTGTTGCGTTGTCCACACTCAGGCAGTGCCCGCCCCTCGGTAGGGTAGAGGTTTCCCTGGGAATGATTAAGACATAGTTCCTGTGGCGGGGTGGCCTGGTGTGAAGGCTGTTTTCCTGGATCTGACCACACGGAATGATCCCATGATCCTGAAGCCTGCAGTGGCTGGAGAAGCCACGCCCCTCCCTGGGCTGCCACTTCCGCATTTGTAACCTGTGGGGGTAGGGAGTCCTCGGGAGGCCCTGCTGCTTTCAACCGCTTTGCAGAAGTTATGAAAAAGTTATGAAAAGGGGAAAACACGTCTTCCTCTCTCCCACCCCTTCCACCCGTACCCCCTTCCCCCTTTACAGTGTGGGTCAGTAGACTAGGGAGTATTTCTGTCTGAATTTATGCTAAAGTGTGATCGGCTGATAGGTGTGCTCTGAACCTGCCTGTCCCACTGTGCTGTGGTCATCTTTATCAGCCCCTCCCTCTCCCCCTTGAGAACCTTTGGGTCCCAGGAAACAATGGGCAGGGTCCCCAAGCCCTCTCAGCTGCGATATTGGCAAGTGTGGGGGCCGCTGTCCTCTGTATTGCCAGTGTCTCCATCTTCACAGCCTGGAACTCTGAAAAGTCCCTAGACAGGCTGTTAGAGCCCGGCCCACACGTCTGGACACTCACCAAGAGCCGACAAGGGGCAGAGATGCCCGGCCAGACAGTGTGCCTGGGACAGTTGGAGCTGGGAAGTTGGGTTCTGCTCCGTCTGAGTCTAGGGTCCAGGGACCCCCTGGGCTTTTGCTGGGCCACCTGGGGTGAAGGGGAGGGGGTGGTTGGCCTCCTGTGGAGTCAGGGGCCAAGAAGAACCCAGCTGGCGTTTGGAAGTGAGTTTCTTACTTTAACCACCACCACCCCGCCCCGCCCCCTGCCCCGTTTGTGACCTTGGGGAATGGGGGCAGGCAGAGCAGCACAGCTTAGTGGACAGGCCTAGGTGCTCCCTCCCTGCGGTGGAGACGTGGATGACCCCCGCCCACCCAGCCCGGATGCAGCGGAAGTGCCTGGGGAAACCCCGTCAGGCCTGCTGACCTGGGCTCCGAGGCCACTTCCGGGGCCTTTGCTTTACACAAAGAGGCCTTATAAGGAGACAGAGGCTGGGGAGGCGGCCACTGTGGGAGCGGTGTGCTCGTGTGTGCATGCAAGGCTGACATGCGTGTGTGTATGGGAGCGGTGTGTGCGTGCGTGCGCGCGCATGCGCACGTGCAAGGCTGATCGCGCGTGTGTGTGGCCTCAGCCTGGCTGTGTGTGTCCACCTTCTTTCTCAGCAAATGTTGCCCAGGGACCCACTCGGGGCCATGCTCTAGGCCTGCGGGAACAGGCGTGGTGGTCCCTGCCCTCTCTGTGCACGTGTGCGCGGTGGTCTGTGCCGCTTTAGGAACTTTCCAGGACTTCCTGCTATAAATTAAAGCGGGATTTGTGGTCGCTGAGCCCCGGAGTCCCCAGCAGTATGATGGACGGCACTGCAGCCTGACCCTCGTGCCTGGGCCGCAACTCAGTGCTGTTCCTCCCAGAGGAGTGTTGGTCGAGACCCCCGCTGGGGGCAGAGAGAGACCCCAGGGTTCCGGGGAGGTCAGGGCTCAGATCCAGGCTGAGGAGCGGCCTTCCTGGGGCCCAGCTCCGGGCCACAAACCTGCCAGTCAGGTGGGGGAGGTGACCGAGGGCCTGGGAACACCCACGTCAGGGCCACGTGACTCTAGCAGGTGGCTTCCCCTCCAACCGTAGCCCTCACATCCGTCATCTGGGGCTCAAGTCGAGAATACAGGAGGGCTTAGAGCTGGTGAGTGCAGCATTCAGGGAATGCGGTGTGGCTTTTTTTTTTTTTTTTACATTTAAAAAAATAACTTACTCTGCTGGACACTGATGGCAGTAAACAATTGTGTTCATCAAATATTTATCGAGTGCTTACTATGTGCCACGCATTTAGGCGCCGGGGATAGAAATGTAAACAAGATGGTCAGAAATGTGTGTCTCCATCAAGCTCGTTACTTTCCAGCAGGGGGAGAAAGACAAACGGGCAGGATGAATGAGCACAAAGTAACTCGCGTTCAGTAAGATTATCCCCTGGAGAAAACTAGGGCCTAGGGAGTGTGGAGGTGGTGTGGGAGGCAGCCTTGCTCAGAAAGTGGCCTTGGACACAGACTTGAATGGCAGCAGCGAGGGTGGGAGCTGTGCAGGCATCTGGGGGAAGAGCTTCGAAGGCCGAGGGAACAGCCAGTGAGAAGACCTGAGGCTCGTGGGCCCCTGGATTGGCCCCTGGTCCGGCCGGGAGGCCCACCCCTAAACAGGTGAAGCACGCCGGGTGCCGGCACATCCATTCTAGACAAAGCTCTGCCATTTCATGATCACCTACTATGTGCCAGGCGTGGTGTGTCGTCTTATTTCACCCTCTTAACACCTTGGCGGGCGGGGGACCGGATTCCTGTTCCCATTTGGCAGATGTGGAAATTGAGGTTCAGAGAGGGCGAGTGATATGCTGGGGTCACACAGCTGGTAGGCAGTGCTGCTGGGCTCTACCCATGAGTGGGAAGCTGAGGTGGGGAGAGAATGGGTTTGAGGAAGTGATGCTCTCTTTGGGTCTTTCCAGTTGAGCAGGACTTTGCCGCATAGAACAGGGGTGGACATTTGGTGGTGTAGAGAGACTAGCACGCTGGTGTGAAATGTGGACAGAACTGGCCTCCAAGGCACATCAGGCTTGGCCTTCCCTGCAGAGGGAAGGAACAGCATGTGCAAAGGCCAGGAGACGTGGTTCACTCCTGGGGAGCGAGAGTTTCCACCTTTGGGGAAACTGAGGCACAGATGATGAGTGATGGCCTGTCTGGGGCAGGGTCCCAGCACACCCCACTCATGGTAGTGGCTTTGCGCACACCCCCATTCCCCGCCTCCACTCCCCACCCCATCCTTTGTGTTTGTACCCTGGAGCCTCGGACACATCCCATGAGAGCTGCTGTTTCATGAGGGAAACTGAGGCCCCAGGAGGGAAGCAAAGCGCTAGGCCAGAGTCGGGAGGCCAGGGTGGCCCCCTGGCTGCCCTCCCGCGAGGCTGGCTGGGCAGGGCGGGGCTGACCTGGCTTCCCTCTCTGTCTTGGGCACAGGAGCCGAGCAGCCATGGCCTATCACAGCTTCCTGGTGGAGCCCATCAGCTGCCATGCCTGGAACAAGGACCGCACCCGTGAGTACCCCCCCCACCATCGGATGCCGTGGGAAGCTGTCCCCCTGCTTGACCCCCGATCCTGAGATCCTGAGTGTTAGGAGGGAAGGGACCCAAGCAGGGCAGCCAGGCGAGTGGGCATCGAGGGTTGGAGGCGAGAGCACGGCCCTGCCTGCACCAGGCACTGCTCTGGGTGCCAGGACTGGGTGGGCACAACAGTGGGTCTGCCCTCTGCTCACGGCTACGGGAGGGTTTGGGGATGGGAAATGTAACCTGCAGTGAAATGAGCTCTGAGGAAACATGAAGGGTGAGGGGAAAGCGATGGAGCCAAGGCACTAGTTTAGAAAAGGGGGCCAGGGAAGGGCTTTCAGGGGAGGTGACGTTTGCATGGAGACCCAAAGGAGGTGACGGAGCCAGCGTGCAAAGGCCAGGGTGGGTGTAACGGCCCCGCGGTGGCAGAGCCTGGTGTCATCAGGAGCAGCAAGGAGACCGTGGCTGGAGCAGGGGCGGAGCAGGGGGCAGGGAGAGCTCCCGCAGGTTTGCGAGACTGCCTTGGGGACACTGGGGCTGGGGAATGCAGATGAGGGGTGGCCAGCCCCTGGGGAGGAATCCCAAGGGGGGCCCAGCAGGACCTGAGGCAGAGGAGGAGAGTGCATTAGCAGAGGACAAAGTGTTGCTCAGGTGGCCTGAGAAGGTGGGGAGTCATGGGGGAGCCTGGGCACGCATGCCTCCTCCCCACGCCCACCCGTCTCTCCTGCAGAGATCGCTATCTGCCCCAACAACCACGAGGTGCACATCTATGAGAAGAGTGGGAACAAGTGGGTCCAGGTGCACGAGCTCAAGGAGCACAACGGGCAGGTGACAGGTGGGTTGGGCTGGCTGGGGTCATCTTCCTGAAAGAAGGCAGGGGACAGGGCAGGGCTGGGCCATCCACCTACTCACTATGTTAGGTAGGATAGTTTGGGTTGCAAGTAACAGAACGCTGATTCAAAGTGGCTTAAGTTATAAAGGGATTACATTGATTCGTTTATGTTACTGAAAAACTCAGAAGTTTAAGGGCTTCAGGAAAGGTGTGATCCAGCAGCTCAGCATTACCAAGGACCCATTTCTTTTCAGTCTCTTGGCTTGGCCTTCCAGCATGTTTGCTGATAGCTGGGGGAGCTGTAACACCCCCAGTGAACTCCAGTAGTACCCCCTGGAGCAGCTTTCATCCCGATTGTGGCCTCTAAGGCCCCCCATGCGTACACTGTAGAGCCACCTCTGCTTGGATGGCTTCAGCCTAGTGCCTCCTCCCACCCCACAGGCATCGACTGGGCCCCCGAGAGTAACCGCATCGTGACCTGCGGCACAGACCGCAATGCCTACGTGTGGACGCTGAAAGGCCGCACATGGAAGCCCACGCTCGTCATCCTGCGCATCAACCGCGCCGCTCGCTGTGTGCGCTGGGCTCCCCAGGAGAACAAGTTTGCTGTGGGCAGTGGCTCCCGTGTCATCTCCATCTGCTATTTTGAGCAGGAAAACGACTGGTGGGTGCCTGGGTGGGGCCAGAGTGGGCTGGGAGGGACCTGGGGCTGCAGACCAACAGGTGGTGGGACAAGAGGGTCCCAGAAAGCACGGGACGGGGAGTCAGGACCCCTGTTCACATGACCCTGGGGAACTGTGTCCTCTCTGGCCCTTGGAGGCGAGGCGAAAGGCTCTCTGCACAGCCCCCTGCCCTCCCACAGCTCTGTCTCAGTAATAAGGGCCCAGGCAGCACCCGGGCCACCTCTGCAGGCATCACGCTAAGCCCTGCACACGTATTGGCACTGACCCACCCCCTCCCATCAGCCCCCTGGACTGGGCGTCTGCTGCAGTCCCATTACAGATGAGCAAAGGCCCTGAGGCAGATCACTCGCCCAAGGCTCCCGGCCCATCACACTCCAGGGCCCACTCACAAGCTCCCAGGCACGTCATGATCTTCTCCCCGGGGTCCCTGAGGGCAGAGGCCAGGTGGGAGGTCAGGCTGGAGTCCAAGAGTCGAGTTCAAATCCAACCCTGACCAGTTAGCGGCCTCGTGACTTCTCACTGAGCTGCCCCAGGCTTGTCGCAAGACCAGGGATGGCGTCCCCACCCTGGATGGGACCTGGCACGTTGCTAGCCTGGACCCAGGCCCCTTCCTCCTGGGATCTCTGTGGTCTACAGGGCCCAGTGGGAGCCTGGAGCCTCCGGGTTGGCGGGTGCCCACCTGTGTGTCCCTGTCTCCTCCCTACCTGTCTGCCTGCCGTGTCCAGGTGGGTTTGCAAGCACATCAAGAAGCCCATTCGCTCCACCATCCTCAGCCTGGACTGGCATCCCAACAACGTGCTCCTGGCCGCCGGCTCCTGCGACTTCAAGTGCCGGTGAGGGGGGCCCTGCCATCGACACAGGGACAGGGATCGGAGGGTGGAGGGGAGCTCCGTCCTGGGAGCCCCACGACCCACCTTCCAGACCAGCTCTGCTGTCAGCAGGTGACCTGGGGGCCTCAGTCGAGCTTCTGTGAGGTTTTGCTCTTTGAAGGGTCATCCCTGGGTCCTCTCTCCAGCCTCTGTGGAGTCTTAAAAGGATGTGCCCCTTGCCACCACTTAATGTCAGCAAGATTTCTTTTCTAGGCCCTCTTGTACTCATGAGAACCTCCCACTCCTTCAGCTTCTTGGCTTCTATCTGAGGAAAAATGAGTGGGTGTACTTTTTCACATTAAGGTATAATGACTGATAGGCTGGAACAAACCCTGCCTCGTTATCTTAAGGCCTGGAACAAAGAGTCTCCACCTGCCACTGGCTGGCTGTCACTTCTGGGCCCATTACCCCCCCCCGCCCCCCGAGTCTCCCAAGGCCTCCGGCTCCCAGCTCCAGGCAGATGGCCTGGGTTTCTGCATCTGCCCTGGGAAATGACGCTACAGCAGGCACCAGAGGCCCCAGGCACAGAGAGGAGGAGGTCCTGATGAGGCTCTTGTTGGCACCCTGACCTGTCAGATGACTCCGGGCTGGCCCTGGGATGGCGAGTGGAACTGGTGGAGCTGGCAGGAAGGGGGGCAGGATTGGTTCACGGTGCAGAGCAGGAGGGGGGGCACATCCTAGGGGCTAGCCCTGGAGTGTAGTGGTCAGCGTGAGGGGGACAGGAGACGCCCTGGGAGCCACGTCGGCCGTGGATGGTCAGTCCTCAGGTGAGGGCCCCAAGGGTCCTGGGAGCTCCCGGGACCCTGAGCTGGGAGACCTCCTGACCCCACACCATTGCCCAAAGTGGGCACCAAGGCCCAGACTTGTCTGAGCGTGAAGATGCAGGTCACGGAAAGCCGGCTACAGTACCCTTGGACTCAGCCGGGTGCTCTGGCCTCAGCAGGCCAGTTTGGGAGAGGGAGTCCCTTGTCAGGCCCCTCCCAGACCCCCGGTCACCCCCTCTTTTGCCTCTCCCGGCAGGATCTTCTCAGCCTACATCAAGGAGGTGGAGGAGCGGCCAGCACCCACCCCGTGGGGCTCCAAGATGCCCTTCGGGGAGCTGATGTTTGAGTCCAGCAGCAGCTGCGGCTGGGTGCACGGGGTCTGCTTTTCCGCCAGCGGCAGCCGTGTGGCCTGGGTCAGCCATGACAGCACCGTGTGCCTGGCTGATGCCGACAAGAAGATGGCGTGAGTACAGGTCACCCGAATGGGGGGCAACCCAGGCACCGAGCACGAGGGGCCGGTGTGGCTGACGTCTCTCTCTCACTCAGCGTCGCGACTCTGGCCTCTGAAACGCTGCCGTTGCTGGCCCTGACCTTCATCACAGAAAACAGTCTGGTGGCAGCGGTAAGGGGGCGCGGGGGCGGGGGAGCAGGGGCCGGTGACAGCAGGTCTCCCAGCGAGCCCCGAGATGCCCAGGCAGCCCTCTACTTGTCCCCCCTTCCTCCTTTCCTTCCTCCCATCCACCCACCCATCCATCCATATCTCTGTTGGCCAAAATAGGTTGGGTTATGCTGTGGTAACAACAACAAAAAAATCCCCAACTGCAGTGGCCTAACACAGTAAAGGTTTGTTTCTTGCTCCCTTTGACTGTCCAGCGTGGGCGCTGTGAGGGGGGCTCTGCTCAGTGCAGATGGGAGCTTTGTCTCCCGTGGAGTGAGGAGGGGAAGTGGAGAACTGGGCCCTGGATCCTAACCTTTCTGCTTACATTTTATTGGCCAATGAAAATGACAGGACCACACCTCCTCACTCAGAGAATGAGTGCTTGTGGGGGAGTGCAGTCCTGTGTGTCCAGAAGGACACTACTCTCCCTCCCTCCTCCTGCCCACCTATGTCAAGGCTCTTTTCAGGCCTCAGGAAACCTAATGGGGTCCCAGAGGGGGATCAGGCCTGCTCTGCCTAGACAAACGTCCAGCTGTGGGGTCTCTCCCAGAGCAGGTGTAACTGTCTAGGCAGGACAAGGCCCCCTGGGCTCCCAGGAAAGTCCCAGACCAGCTTTCTCAACTGAACACTGGCCCTGCTGGCTGAGGGGGCTGCTCCTAGGTGCTCAGCCCCGACATCCAGTCCCTGTTACTACACCTGGGGTCGCCGACTGTGTCCCCGAGCTGGCATCGGCTTCCCTGTGCTACACCCAAGCCCTGCATCCAGCCTCTGGGACCCCCCCGATTTGTGGCCGGGCGCCCCTCGGCGTTGCACCTGCCCTTCGGCCTGGGTTTCCCCGGGAGGAAAGTGGGGGCGCTCCAATGTCACCCCGCCCCTCCCCGCTGCAGGGCCACGACTGCTTCCCGGTGCTGTTCACTTACGACGGCGCCGCGGGGACACTGAGCTTCGGTGGGCGGCTGGACGTGCCCAAGCAAAGCTCGCAGCGCGGCTTGACGGCCCGCGAGCGCTTCCAGAACCTCGACAAGAAGGCGAGCTCGGAGGGCAGCACGGCAGCAAGCGGGGGCCTGGACTCACTGCACAAGAACAGTGTCAGGTGAGAGCGGGGCCGAAGGGCGAGCTCCACACCCACCCAGGCAGCGTCGAGGTGCAGGCCCACTTAGGAAGCTGGTCAGTCTCTTGAGATTTTGCATCAGGTGGGGCAGAGCAGTCAGCCTTGCTCTGCGTTTTCAGTTTTCAGGACGCACTGTGGGACCGTTCTGGGGGGTGGCCGGGCAGTGACTGGAGGGGGGGAGGGGCGGAATGAGGGGTCTCGCAGCAGCCTCCCTGAGGAACTAGAGTGGAACCAGAGCCAGAGACTCCCGGATCCTGCCAGCCACAGGCGTCCACCCCAGGACAAATCAGAGGAAGCGTGGCGAGACTTTGACCTTGCCCCTAGGCTAGTTAAACCCTCCTGTGGCTGCCTGGCCCAACGTCTTCAAACTAAACTCCTCTGCCCGGCCTTCAAGGCTCTTCAGAACTAGCCCTGCATCCACTCAGTGCCATCTTCTGCTTCTTCTCCCCACCGTACTATGCTCCATCACTCTGATTCCCCCAGCATGTGTGCCTTCACCCCCTGCCCAGGCCTTTGTGCGTCCTGTTCCAGCTGCCCGGCTGCCCTGTGCTCCTTGCTCAGGGACTACTGCTCGTCCCTAAAGCAGACTCAGGAGCCCCGTCCTGTTGTCCTCTGTGATCCTTCACAGCCCGGCCTCCTGGGCTGTCCCTGCTGGGCACACACACTCACACTCACTGGGGTGGGCTCCCCCAAAAGTTGGGGAGCTCCTGGAGGGCAGAGTGGGCCGGAGCACGGCCCAGGCACAGGCTGGGATCTGTAAAGCCCTCATCCTCTTTGCAGCCAGATCTCGGTGCTCAGTGGGGGGAAGGCCAAGTGCTCGCAGTTCTGCACTACAGGCATGGACGGCGGCATGAGCATCTGGGACGTGAAGGTGAGGCCTGCCCTCCCCCCACCGCCTCGCTTCCCCGCAGGCCGCCCATTTCTCCCTGGCAGCCACCTGGATGCCCCAGTCCTCCTCCTTCTTTCCCGCAGGGCACTTCAGTGGGGTGAGGGCTCCTTGGCATCTGGGCCTTGGCACCCTCTGCAGCACCTTCCTTTAAGGCTGGGATTCAAACCCAGGTCTGCCTGACCCCAAAGACCAGGTTCTCTGTCCCAGGCCAGGTCCCTGTGGGTGGGGTGTCTGCAGGACAGCTGAGAACCAGCCCATCTTATTTGTTTCCTTCCAGAGCTTGGAGTCAGCCTTGAAGGATCTCAAGATCAAATGACCTGTGAGGAGTCTGTTGCCCTCATCCCAGCTGCTGAGGGAAGGGGGTCAGGGAGGCGAAGGATCGCTTTGCTGAATGTTTCTAGGGTACCAGTTCGGGTCCCCACAGGCTGCTCCCTCAGGTGGGGAGGGGAGGGGAGGGGAGGGGCGGGAGGCTTACCTACTGAAGGAACAATTGCCTTTTTCTTAAAGAAATGCTTCCAATTATTGTAAAAAATGTCCCCAAAGCACTCTGCTGGTCATGAACTGCTTCAAAATGTGGAGGTAATAAAAATGCAACCGTAGCCACGCCGGCCTGTGTGTCTAGAAGGAGAGGTTAGTTTGGGCAGAGCACTGGTAGCTTATTTTTGTTTGCCAGCACAGCTGATCCTTAAACCCAAGAGGCTGCCCCCAAATGGTTCCTTCCCTGCTGCAGTCCAGCCTGGGAGCTGCCAGGACCAGGTGTCTTTTCTGTCACTCATTCAGCAGTCAGATTCCTAGACAAGTGGTTGCACATTGTGGGCTGGTTCTGGGCTTTAGTGGAAACTTATTATTTCTCTATTTGATGTTTGCGGTTGGTTTCTACTAACTGCTCATCATTTTTTAGGACTTTTTTTTTCCTTTCTTTTTTTACTCAGGTGTTTTTTTTTAATCCCGTGTTTTTTTTTTTTTTTTTTGCGGTACGTGAGCCTCTCACCACCACGGCCTCTCCCATTGCGGAGCAACAGGCTCCGGACGCACAGGCCCAGCAGCCACGGCCCACGGGCCCAGCCGCTCAGCGGCATGTGGGATCTTCCTGGACCAGGGCACAAACCCATGTCCCCTGCATCGGCAGGCGGACTCTCAACCACTGCGCCACCAGGGAAGCCCTCACATGCTTTTTAGTTACCTGTTTACGTAACCATGGTTTTTCTTTTAGTCCAACTAGGTAATGAATTACATCAGTAGATCTAATTGTGAACTGTCCTCACATCTTCAGGACAAATGATACTTAAGGAAGCCTCCCCCCCGCCCCACTGTTCTAGGGCCTGTCCCTCAGGATAGTCTCCTCGGTGAGAGGAGACCCACTGATTCTTTTTTAAATCAGGAGATAAAAATTCTCAGTCCCCAGAGACAGCTCAGGCTACACAGCTCCCCTTAGTCTTCACCGAGTCCCTCCCTGCCTGGCGCCCATTCGCCTCTCAGGACCGTGCAGAGGGGACTGCTGTTTAGGAGGCGGTGCCCCTCCTGGAGGGGTGCAGAAGCAGAACAGGCGCCCACGTGACTGTGCTAAGCCTCGGCTTCCCCACTGCCATCCCACCACGAACAAGGTAATGCCTAGCAGTCATGCTGGGTGTTGGGTCCCTTACTCCCAGCCCTGAAATCCTGAGGCTGTCACCACCAGGGGGCACCAGGAGGACAGGACGCTATGTACTGTGCACAGGTCCCTGGCCCCTCTGGCCTAAGGTCCCCGCTTGATTAAAGGAGGGGAGGGGGCTGGCTCCTGTATCCTGAAGTCTCTCCCAGCTCGGATGCCCGGGGTCCAGTCCCTGTACCCGGATTGGTGCCACCCGAACCCTGGGGTGGGCCTGCCTGAGAGTGACACCTTGTTCTGCTGGGTGAAAACAGCCCAGGCATGGGGGCCCAGAGACAGATCACAGAACCAGAATTACGATAATGTCAAGTTTAATTTGCCAAATATACAAGGTGGACTTGTGGAGCATGTTTGCCTGGGGGCTACACAGTAAACAGGTTTCTTGAAATGATCCATGGGCAGGGTTAAGAATGGGCCCGGGCCCTGGCCAGAGTCAGTCGGGGGTAGGGAGTAGGGTGGGAAGGTCAGGAGTGAAGCCTCAGTCAGAGGGGACTGGCTGGGGATGAGCCATGACCCTCAGAGACCCAGGGCCCTGGCTCCCAGGCGACAGCCCCCCAGTTGGGCGCCGGGGCAACACAGACAGGGGGCCGTCCATCACAAACTTGTCAGCAGCTACTGCGGCTCAACCGCCCCCTGCCCCGCAATCGACCAGACAAACGGAAGCTCTTCTTACCCCACCTCCCAGGCACCCCCCCCACAAGGGTTCTGAATTCTAAAAACAGCCAAAACATTCAAATGGTTACATATGAAATGCTGTCCTGCATCTTTCTGTCTCAAAGATAGCAGCTGCCCCTCCCCCCACCCACCATCCCCCCAAACGATTTCTGTGCCAAGATGAAGAGGAGCCGTGGGGGGCTCCTCGCCGCGAGGGGCTGCTGCAGTGGCGCCGGGGCACAGGGTGGGTGAGACACGGCAGAGGTCCTGGCAGCACGGCCCAGTTCCCTGCTATCTCCTCCCACAGGCCGTGCTACTTATTCAGGGAGAGCGACTGCATTCGTTTTCCTGACAAAGCTGCATCATCTTTTGCTGAGGAGCAGGAAGGGAAGGAGTTACAAGACAACACCACCCCTCCACATACACAGCCCGCACACCCCCGAACCATAATACAACTGTAGGTCTGAAAGGCCTCAGACAACATTTTGTGCAACTGGTTCAGCTGGCAGATGAGGAAGCGACCCAAAGAGAAGGGCCCGGACTGACGCCCTCCCCTGGAAGCCACCGGACCCACGTGTCCAGACATTCTCGTGGAGTCTGGGTGGCTGCCCCCTCCACAAAAGCCCACCAACACACAATCTACTGAGCAAATGGAAACTCTTCTTAGCCCACCCCCCAGGCAGAGCCCTGTAATTCCAACCTCTCCCCGTGGATTCTGAAGCCTGCAATCAGCAACATTCAAATAGTTACACATGAGGTCCTTTGCTGCTTGAGGTCTGTGAAAGGAGCTACTAGTGGGAAGTTGAGATTACTGGGTATCTCCAACGTGGTGACAATGCCCTAGGGCAACTGATTTCCCATCTCTAGGCCTAGAAAGCAGGACAGCAAGATCCCAACACACTCATGGCCCCCACAGATGGAGAGAGGAGTGCATGAGGCCAGAAGGTCATGAGTCAAATGCTCCTTTAAAGCAGACCGGTTCCCCACAGCCAACCTGGCCTGGAAGAATCCCTACCACCTTTGGCCCCACTGGAAGGAAGGCAGGGGGGAAGAGGGACACCTGGGCCAGATATCATCTGTGACATCCAGCTGAAATATGAAATGCTGACATATGAAGAGCTACCCCAGGCAGCTCTCCAGGCTACACAAGACACCAGAGACCTTAGGGGAACCTTCTAGCCTCTAAGGTAGGTGCATCCTGAGGCCTCCCTCAGATGCTGTGGACAGTGCTCTGCTGAGATTCAAACTCACATCTGACTCCGCTGCTGCTGGACTCTCCTAGCATCCTGGGAGGTGGCGGGCAGGAACACCCACCTCCATCTGACAGTGAGAAAGGCAGGCAGACAGGCACGCACGTGCACATACACCCACACCGCCCTCCCCCCACACACGGTAGGCCTCTACCGAACAGTCTGACCTCATACCACTTCATGACAAGGACACTGAAGTGCAGGGCTTGGTGGCCTGTCCAGAACCAGTCAGGCTGCCACACCAGCGGCTCAAGACTTACCTTTCCTCTCTTCTTCTTTCTTCCTGGCAGCCTCCTCCCGCTGTTTCCGGATGATCGCCAGCCGGGCAAGGTCAGCCTTGGCTTGCTCCGTCTTCCCCGCTAAATGCATTTTCATGTAACGCTCTTTTGCTTTCTGCTTCTCGATTTCTTCTCTGTTTGGGTAAAATGGTGTCACAGGGGCCATCTTCCCCACCATTAGCAGCTGAGCTGGATGCGGGAGCCAGAATAAAGCCCAAGCACTCAGGCCTGGGCCCTAGCTCCATGTGCCCCCTCCTTGATGACACTCAGCAAACAAGCCAGCAGTGGCTGTCACTCTGCAACCTCAGAGGGAGTTTCACTGGTGAGAAAGAAGCTGCTGGAAGGGGAGACTCTTCAGCAGCCTCCAATCACACCCCAAGCTTGTGGGCCTTCCCCACGGGGTTTTCAGAGACCCCCCTCAGCTGTCACAGAGTCAGCACAGCAAGGTGGATTTAAATCAAGCAACCCAGTCAGGAGAGAAATCAGGGTGGCTTTTCCTAGTAGCTTTCAACCTCCTATAAGGCCCTTGGTCACCTGGTGGCCATGAAAAGTCAGGGAACAACTTGTTAAAGACCAGCTGTGTGCAGGGCACTGTAGCACTTGGTGTGATCCTTGCACAGCCTGTGAGCGAGCTCTCTGCAGCTCCATTTTCACCTGGGACTCAGAGAGGACTGGGGCAGCTGGTGGACCTCCCTGCACAGTGCTGGACGGCACGGGTCCCCAGTCCCCTCCCAATCCCTATGGCCACAACATCAGGGATGGATGCAGGCCAAGAAGGGTCAGATCAGGCTGGATAAGGGAGGTATCCCTGGAGTGGGGTGCCCTGGAGGAAGGGGCTACAGCATAATTTCTGTTTTTCCTGCTATGCTTCCACTGGGGGAAAAAATTCTGTTTTCTGCTTTGTTTTGTGGGGGAGAAGCTTCTATAGGGCCTTTGGGAGAATGAGATGACAGAGAAATAAATACCGGAGCCAGAGCGCCCACCAGCCACTGGGGACCTCAAGAGCCCAGGAAGCAAGGGCAGAGGAGCTGGGGGCCTCAGCCCCGGGCCCAAGTCACAAGGCTCAGAAGCAGAGGTTACCTTTCTCTCCTTGAAAGTTCCTTGGGCCCATCCAGGTCCAGCTGTGTGACCTTTTTGGTTGTCTGTGCCACCCGGTTGGGGTTCTCAATGTCAATGAGCCCTTCTACACCTTTGCGCTTTTGCTAAGATAGGACAAGAAGCCGGCTGTCAGAGAAGTTTGGCCTGCAGAGCCCCTGAAGGCCACTCCCCATCTCCACATCCTCCTGGACTAGGACAAACTCCCGCTCCACCCCCAGGCCACGTGACTCCTGGCCCAGCCTCACGGTGGGAACAGTGCTTGGGTGTCTTCACCACCTGGGGAGATGCAGGGAGAGCGAGTGCGGGTGACCAGAGCCCATCCTGTGCCTAGTCCCGGCCACCAGGGATCGTTATCCTAGTTTCACAGGCGGCAGAGGCCAACTCACAAGCTCTCAGCACAGAGAGTTACTCCCTCACTTCGAGCTCAGCCTCTGAAAGCAGTTTTCCATGGAACGCCATGCCTGACTGCAACAAGCCATGCTGGATCCCCACAGCAGGGTGGGCCAATCCCTAGCCATCCGGGTGACGGCGGGGAAATGGGACTTGGGAACGAGTCACACAGTCTACAGGTTTGGGGAGGCGGCACAAGAACCTGGAGCTCGCACCTCCCACCTGCCCTGGGGAAGTTCAGAAAGAAGTGAGAGCACAAGTGCTAGGCGTAACAGGTTCGATCAAAGTTTCAGGCCCTGTCAACCCAGCTTTTCTCTTTAAAAGACCAGGGAGACAGCTTCCAAACACCAGTTAATCTGAGCACTGCACGGGGCTCCAGGCACCTCTACCCAATCGGCTACACATTTACACCTCCACCCAGATACCTGACATCACAAATTTAACTTGTCTGAAACAGAACTGGAGACTCAGCCCTCACCCACCCCGTTCCTCCCAATCCTAAGGACAACCTTGTTTTTCTTTCCCTCAGCAAACCCCAATGAGTCTACCTCTAAGACATGGCTTGAATCTGCCCACTCCTCTCCACTGCCATTGCCACCAGCCTAACGCAGCCACAATTTCTCATCTGGATACCTGCTGCCGTCTCCCGGCTTCCACCCTCAACACCTTACAACTCACTCTCGGCAGAGGAGCCAAAACAATCTTTTAAAAGCAAATCTGGGGGCTTCCCTGGTGGCGCAGTGGTTAAGCATCCGCCTGCCAATGCAGGGGACAGGGGTTCGAGCCCTGGTCTGGGAAGATCCCACATGCCGCAGAGCAACTAAGCCCGTGCGCCACAACTACTGAGCCTGTGCTCTAGAGCCTGTGAGCCACAACTACTGAGCCTGTGTGCTGCAACTACTGGAGCCCGTGCACCTAGAGCCCATGCTCCGCAACAAGAGAAGCCACCGCAATGAAAAGCCCGCACACCGCAACGAACAGTAGCCCCCGCTCGCCGCAACTAGAGAAGCCCACATGTAGCAACGAAGACCCAACATGGCCAAAAATAAATAAATAAATAAAATCTATTAAAAAAAGAAAAAAGCGGGCTTCCCTGGTGGCGCAGTGGTTGAGAGTCCGCCTGCCGATGCAGGGGACACGGGCTCGTGCCCCGGTCCGGGAAGATCCCACATGCTGCGGAGCGGCTGGGCCCGTGAGCCATGGCCGCTGAGCCTGCGCGTCCGGAGCCTGTGCTCCGCAACGGGAGAGGCCACAACAGTGAGAGGCCCGCGTACCGGGAAAAAAAAAAAAGCAAATCTGGTCATCTCTGTCTCCTACTTCAAGGCCTCTGCCAGCTGCCCACTACCTACCACAATGAAACCAAAACCCTTCAACAGCTGCACAGGAGCTGCCCTTGCCAACCTTTCCTCCTTCATTCCTCACCACTCCACTTTGTACCAACCAAGTCACAGCCCCACTAGCCTCTCTGTTCCTTGAACTTGCCCAGGTTGTTCCCAGGGCCTTTGCCCTTGCTAACCTGGCTGCCTCGACTACTCTGAACAACAGTTTTCACACAGCTGGCTCCACCTTGCTTTTCAGATCTCAGTTTAAAAGTCACCTCAGCACACACTACTCCAAGTACCCTCGATCACGGTCTGTCTTATTCATAATACTTCTGGCTGCTTGAAATCATACTGTTCATTCATTCCTTATCGTCTGTACCTCCCTATTACAATGTAAACCCTGAAGAGCAAGGACTCTGCCTGTACTACTGGGACGGGTAATGTTTGCTGAATGGATGAGTCTAGGTCCCAGGCCCCCCTCAGACTCAGTACCTGGTAATCATCTTCTTCATCCTCGCTCTCATCTGAGTCTAGGGATTTTTTCTCCTTTTTGGGGTCACCTGCAGCCCCATCTCCACCTTCTTCTCCTTGTTCCTCTTCTTCCTGTTTCAGAAATGGACAACGTGAGGTATCAAAAATGCAAAACAAACCCCCAAGACTGTGATCCAGCCGCCACCACCCCCAGACTGTGGACCTTGAGAAATCAGGCCCCCAGAAGGCTGCAGCCAAGTATGATTAGAGCCCCACTCTGCCATGCTGGCCTCCAGTGGGGGACCTGTGTCAGAGGCAGCCTCTCCACTAGGCTCCACAGCCTGGAAGCCAATTCCAGTCCAACCACCACCTCGTACAGCCATAAAAGGCCCTGCTCCTCTTCTCAGCCCAGGTACCTCAGACAACCAGGGTGAGCAGCTCGTCTCCTAGGGTCCAAAGGACGTGGCTGTGGGGCTGGAAAGCACAGGCCTGCTCAGCTTCCCTCCCGCTCTCCCTGCTTCCACGTGGAGCTGCCAAACTGTCCTTGCTGTCCTGGGCAAGGCCCCCTGCTTTCCACTCTCCGTCAGTGGCGGGCCAGCCACTCCAACCTGCCCACACAGAGGCCCGGCTGTGCCAGCTTCCCATGACAACACGCCGACAGGACGCTTCCCTCTACCTTTCTTGCCTCCCAGCCAAAAACATCCCTTACAAAAACCATATGACCTTTGCCCCTTAGCACCTGCCCGCACACTCTCCAAGGTCCTGGTCAGCCTCTGGTTCCTCCACCAGGCCCTCCCCACCACCCCACGCCACCCTACGCCCCTCTGATGGGCATGAAGTGTCAGTCTCCCTGACACTTCACAGCCGTGCCCCTCATCCAGCCTGACTGTGCTCCCTTTGGCCCTTAGCCAGGTGAGGATCTAATGGTGTGGTAGGGACATGGACACCAACAATGGAAACACGTTCTGTTTCCTGACAGTGGGCTGGAAAAAGGACTGGGGGAACAGAATAGAGGGACCGCCTAAGCTTCGACCGGAGGGGGAAGGGTGGGAGTCACGGAGGAGGGGATGCTGAGCAAGGTCTGAAGGAACGAATGGCACTCTGCCTGCTGGGGGTGTGGGAAGGCAGGGGCATCATGTCACAGCAGGGCTGGCAGCAGTCCTGCATGGCTGGAGCACACAAGTAGGGGTGCCGAGAGCCCGAGCTGCAGACGGGCAGAGCTGGGCGAGGGAGAGAGGAACAGGAGCAGGAACACAGGACCACAAACGGAGACCCACCAAGGCACTCGCTGCTGAGTGGACAAAGTTCTAACTGATCCAGTCAGAGGCTGGCTCTCCTCCTGACTCTCAGCGGTTGCTCTGGGACTCCCATCTGCTACCTGCTGCCTGTCCCCTCCAATCGAACCTCAGGTGTTAGCTGCTTCTTGAGAATGGGTGGTCCTTGCCTGGCCTCTCCGGGTGCCAAAAGCGCAGGGTGCCGCCCTGGGCTACTGGAGTGGCCCGGACAGGCACATACTCACCCTGGCCTTCTGCTTTTCAGCCTGGAGCTGTGCGTCGATCTCCTCGGGGCTCGTGTACTGCCTTGCCCGGCCTTTGTGGCCTCCCTTTCTCCCTGCACAAGGATTGGCAGTTTAAGAAGGTGGGAGGGAAGCAGCTTCCTTGATTGCCCTGGGCCCCAGGCTGTGTGCTGCTTGAGGTGCTCTCAGCAGAGGCTGCAGACCTCAGGTACCCCTCACCAAGCACCACCCAAACCTGTACCCTTATGTGTTCAAAGGGACAAAAAAGGAAACACACAATCACCTGATGCAGTACCAAACCATGTACTGGATGTAGGCTCCCACAAATAAGACCTGAGGGGAGGATCTGGGGGAGGGTGCACCACATGGAGTGACTGGCTAAATCCCCTGGTCCCTTTATCCAAACACAGTGGACTCAGATGCAATCATGAAGAACATGTAACACTCGCCCCTGCTGTCACAACAGTGCTCTTTACTTGCAATGTTCTGTCATAGCTATGGGCTCATTTCATCCCCAGATTAAACCTATGGCACACAATCACGGCTGGTCCCACTTTATAGACAAAGGAGACTTGAGAGTAAAGCAGAGTGGGGAAGAGCACAAATGTTGGGGTCCAATCCTTGAGTTCAAATCTCAGCTCTACCACTTAATAGCTCTGTGACTTCGGGCAGGTACTTAACCTCTCAGAGTCTCAGCTTCTTCGTCTGTGTCCCTACCACATAGGGTTGTTGTGAAGATGGATTTGTTAACATATGTAAAGATGTTGGCACAGTGCCCGGCACTGGACAAGCACCACAAAAATGTCTGCTATGACTGGTAGTCTTCTAATATAGCACCTGGTGTGGAAAAAAAACAAAGCCACTGGTCACATCGGCGATTTACTACAGGTGTCAGGGAATATAATAAGATACTTCACGTTCACCTAAGTCATATGTATGGTAGAAAGAGAAAACTTAAAACCTAGAAAGGAAAAATTTCTCATGCTTGGACTAAGAAACACAACTGGCAAACAAAGTTATCTAAAGTTGAAAATAAAACTGACTACCTTCTAAGAGTAAAAAATGTGACTAGCAATTAAAGTTCATCACAGATAATCAGTTTTACAGTCTGACCCTCTTGAGCCAAGACACTAGACTGACCCCTGCTAAAGCCATCAGCCAGTTTTACAGAAGGGTGGCACCCCCTCAGCTGGTCCTGGAGAACGCTGGGGTGGCTGTGGCCTGGATCCATTTCCACCTCTCCTGGAAGCTGCAGCCCACCAGGTATCTCGTGACTCTCTCACTGAGAGCAGAGAATCTGTAATTAGGCAGCCAGAGCTGCTCTGGACTCCAGAGCCAGTAGCAGAGATACTGGCGTCCCATGATTTCCTAAACAGCAGCTGCAGAGCCATAACTGGGCTGCTGCAGACCACACCACTCATTTTTAATGACTACCCAGGGTTCCCAGGGGTGTCTCAGTCTATGTTCATCAAAGTCCTACTGTGAGAGATCAAGTTTGCCATCCAAAAAGTCAACATCTTTTCTTGCCCTCTTAACACTCTAAGTAACAGGAACAACTCAAAATTGACTACTATAGGTTCTCATCCCCCACGCTTGGCTATGCGATAATGATCTTAGCTTGGTCTACAGTAACTCTTATCAGAAGCTTTCCATGCCTTTAAAAATGCTTCACAGGGGGCTTCCCTGGTGGCGCAGTGGTTAAGAATCCGCCTGCCAATGCAGGGCACACGGGTTCGAGCCCTGGTCCAGGAAGATCTCACATTCTGCGGAGCAATTAAGCCCGTGCACCACAATTACTGAGCCTGTGTGCTACAACTACTGAAGCCCGCGTGCCTAGAGCCCGTGCTCCGCAACAAGAGAAGCCACTGCAATGAGAAGCCCGTGCACCGCAACGAAGAGTAGCCCCCGCTCGCTGAGACTAGAGAAAGCCCGCGCGCAGCAACGAAGACCCAACAGAGCCAAAAATAAATTTTAAAAAAAGCTTCACAGGTTTCATAACAGAAACAAAAGTTGGTCCTTGGCTCTTGGAGAATTCTCTTGGAGAATTTTATACTGTTACTTACATCTTCATGTTCTCTCTCTCTCTCTCTCCCTTTTTAAAATATTTATTTATTTGGCCGCGCTGGGCCTTTAGTTTCGGCATGTGGGATCTAGTTCCCTGACCAGGGATTGAACCGACCCCCTGCATTGGGAGCGCAGAGTCTCAGCCACTGGACCCAGGGAAGTCCCTTCATGTTCTCTTTTACTTTTCAAGCAAATTAACACAAGCAAGAAATGTAAACCTTATCTGCCCATAAAGCTTTCACAAGCCAAAAAGCCAAGTCGTTTAAACAAGAATCCATATTTAGGATTTTCTCATTGTAACCTCCAACCTTGGCTCAAAGCATCTATTAAGTAGGACTCTTAGAACCAGAATTCTGGAGCCAGAAGGTACCCTTAGTATCCCTCCTTCTGCAGAACAGGAGACTGGGGAACACAGAGAAGACAAGGCTTTTCCTACCACAGAATAAACCAATACAGACCTAAGTTTAAAGAGATTCAGCTCTGTAAACCCTGTGGGCTGACGCATCTTAACCAACGTAACACACGAGCAACCAATATCAACGGAACATCTGTTCTGCGCCAGGAGCCAGCCAGGCACGGCGAGTGCTCTAGTTTTACGATCCCGACCGAACTCTCCAAGCTAAGAGTTATTTCCAGATGAGGAAAACAGGCTGGAAGAAGTTAAAGAACTTGTTCAAGGCCATAAGGTTAGACAGTGACACAGCTGGGCTTCGGGTCGAGCACTATTGACCTTAAGGGGGAAGCAGATAGAGGATGGTCTACAACGTACTGGGAAGCCATGGATCCTTTACGCTCCTGGCCAAGGAACTGGCAAAGTCTAACGACTAACAGTAGTTAATTATTACTGGGCACTTAGCGACTATCCAGCACCGCGATGCACTCTCCACATGGGTTACCTAGTTAAAACCTCGCGTCAGTATTGTGAGGCAGGTACAATCACAACCCCACCTGCAAGTGAGAAAATTAAGACTCGGGGAGGTTAAGCGACTGGCTGAAAGGCACACATCGAGCCGCTCGAATAGGGCAGTCAAAACTAGGTCGGCCAGGCTGAAGAGCATCAAGTTAGGTCGCAAGAGGCAGGCCTGGCTCGCCCAGAACCCAGGAGGACGCACGTTTTACGCGCGAGGCAGGCGGGTCCGGCACTGGCGCGCGAATGCGGTGACTCAGTCCCCGGCGAGCCTGAAAGTGGGAGGAAACTTCAGAGCCCCCAGGCCGGGAGAAGGGCGCCCTAGATAGGCCTTCCGGATCGCCAAGGACCCAGAGCCTCCGAGTCTCCTCAGACCCCCGAGGGAGTGGCTCGAGGCCACCACGCTCTTCAGTTTCCCCAGCGGGACAATTGGGCTTCGAGGCCCAGGCCTGGCCCTCAGTCCGAGCAGACGTCCTCCCTCTGTGCCGCCCTCCGAGGCGCCCGCGGGCTGAGTGGACAACAGGAGCTGGACTCTGGCTGCTCCTCGAGGCCCGCGGGCCACACGCGCCCGCCCCTCACCTCCTTTAGGCATCGCGGCTCCGGCGGCTGCAGCGGCGGCGCCTCTAACTGACACCGGAACCGGAAATACTTCGGGCTCGACTTCTTCCGCCCGACCAGTTCCCCTCTGACCCCGTCCCCACTCAGCCAGCCGACGCCTCCGACGTCGGCGCCGCTAGGACCGGGTACCTCAGTGAGGCAGGACTGTCCCACGCACCGCCTGAGCCTAGGCTCGCACGCGCGCTGCTGGGCAACAGAGCCCCCAGCCCCGCTCCGGGGGAAGCGCGTAAGCCTGCCAGTCACCCCCCGGGAAGTGAGGGCAAAAGGCGACAGTGGCTCTGGAATTCTGTACAGGCAGAGCTGCGGACACCTAAGATAACGCAATTTCTGCGCTAGGTGGGGCGGGGCTCCGCGAGGACCTCATGCTGAAGGGATAAGTTGGGAAGCGGAGGCAGGCGATAGAGAAGGGGCGTCCGACGGCTACTGAGGACGTGGTGAGTGTTTCTCGTCTGTTTTCGAGTAACTTGGTGACTGCTGGGGCCAGGGATCGGAGGTCTGCATTGGCTCAGAAGGGCGATCTGAACAGCTGAACTGGGACGGGTTCGGGCCTCTGGACCGGGAGGTCGAAGTGAGTTCCAGAGAGGAGGCGGCGCTTTGCTCGTTCGGCCGAAGGGATGAGAGATTTGGGGGGTTCCCTTGCTTCTAGGCTTTTCTCCCCCTTTATTTTCCATGCTTTTTTTTCTCCGCCTGGAACTTTTTTTGTCTAAATATTGCGTGTTCTCGTAAGCCCCGTTCAGATGCAGCCGTGTCTCTGAGCCTTTCCTACAACCCAGGCTGTAACGTCTTCCCTCCCTCCGAACGCCTTTCCGCTCGCCGCCTCTTCCGAGCGCTACCACCTCTCTTATACGGCCCCGCACCTCTTCTCCTTGATCTGGTTACTTCTTAGCTGTTAACCTCCCCTGGGACGCCTCCTGTGACTCCCCGGCTGGGCCAGGCCCTCGAATCTCCCTGGGTCTTAGTAGAGTGGTCATTCCCGTGTCTTTGTCCTCCCAGCCCTTGCGCGTTGGGACAGGGACCAGATTCCATCCGTCTCTAGCTTCATAGCAGGGTAGACAAGTGCAAAGACCGCTGATTTGGGAGTCAGGAGCCCCCGATTAGAGTCGGACTCTTCCAGTTCCCAGCTGTGTGCGACCCTGAGTTTACCTCCTGTAGTTTGATCTTCATCTGTAAGGTTGTTACGGAGAATTCATGAAAGGGAGGGGCGGGGCTTCATCAACTTGTCAGGCCCCCTACAGCGGGGAGGAACTCAATGAACTTGGAAGAGAGGAGTCTGCTATGCTTAAAGATGAGATCATTAACCTGAGTTCTGTTTGCCACCTAGGAAATGCTATGCGGTTTGAAAAATGACTTGCTATGTAGATTTGCACTGGTCTGTCGTTGGGCTTTACATGACTTTCCTTTATGTAGTATGTTTGTTGGGTTTAAGAGACTTTGGCCATCCGGCTAATACACTGTCCTCGTCTTATAGACAAGATTGAGGACCAGAGAGAGAAGGTGACCTCTCCAAAGTCACAGCTGGCCAAGAACCTAAGCCTGTAACTGAAGAGACCAGAGATCCTTCTTTCTGCTACATACACTCTTGGGAAACAGACCCTAAGGTACTTTGGTTTCACACTGTCTTTATCCTTTTTAAACACTCATCTTCTTTGCTTTCCCAACCATAGTCTTCCTCACACTGTGTTGTAATTCCCTTTTCACTTTGTATTTCCTTGCTAGAATATCACCTTCTCAGGGACAGTGTGTGTCCTATTCCTTGTTCTATGTTCTCAGTACAGGGACAGGCTCATAGCTGATGTCAGTTAATGATAACAGCAAAAATCTAGTAAGCACACATTAAATGCCAGGCATGTTACATATAATTATAATTAATCTTCACAATGGCCCCATAAGTAGATTCTATTATCCCCCCTTTACAGATGAGGAAACAGATTTAGGGACGTGAGTGTGCACCAGAGTTGTGGCTTGTGAAGTCTTTTGGGGACCTGAGGCTCAGCAACCAATTCTTTTAATTTTTTTCCCCACAGATCCTTGCAGATTATCTTCTGGGGAAAAAATGCCTAAAGTCAAAAGAAGCCGGAAAGCTCCCCCAGATGGCTGGGAGTTGATCGAGCCAACATTGGATGAATTAGATCAAAAGATGAGAGAAGGTGAGTCTAGGAGTTCCTGTCTGAGTGGGCTGTGTCCAAGGGTCACAGGCTTACATGCTTCAAGGGGCCAGGCATAAATGCAAGGATAAATGAGAAGAGACAGGCTGTACCACTGTGGCCTCCTGACACTGACATGTTTTGTTTGCTTATTAACTGATAGGAATACTATAAATGCCAGAAAGTAAGATGATACAAATGAAAAGGTCCTCAAAAATGTTTTTGAATATAAGAGCTTTAGGGAGTATAGATCAAGTAGTCTACCTATAATTATTTGCTGTGTTGGTTAGAGGTATATTTAAAATCATACAAAATATATTTACTTGGGAAATCCTGTTCTTTTTCACTTCCAAATTTTCTGAAACATTTTTATTTGGATTTTTCTTATGAGTCTCTGTTTTCATCATCACTTTGTTTTTGCATCATCTACCAGTTTTCCAGAATGCACCATCTTCACTTCCCTCTAAATGTTGTGTGATCCTGCACTTTGTGAGTCAGTGTAGTGTGCAGTTTTGGGAAATTTTATCTGAAGCCACAAGCATCTGTTGGCCCTATCACAGTATAACCACTTACTGAATTGCTTTTTTTTTTTTTTTTGTGGTACGCGGGCCTCTCACTGCTGTGGCCTCTCCCGTTGCGGAACACAGGCTTCCGGACGCGCAGGCTCAGCGGCCATGGCCCACAGGCCCAGCCGCTCTGCGGCATGTGGGATCCTCCCGGACCAGGGCACAAACCCGTGTCCCCCGCATCGGCAGGCAGACTCTCAACCACTGCGCCACCAGGGAAGTCCCTGAATTGCTTTTTAAAGCAATCTTTTTTTTTTTTTTTAAGGTTTTTGCTAATTAATCTAACCTTTGTTATTATGAAGCCATACCTCTAGCAATAAGTAGTGAGTGTTAAGTTACTTTGCTTCCTTCGAAGCTGACTGTATCAGGTAACTTCTATTAAATACCCAGAACTTGCAGTAATCAGGTCATTTTGGGCTGAGAGATTTCTTCCCCAAACAGATCTTTATTCAACATAAAGGAACTTAGAGATTGCTGTAATAGAAGAGATTTTTGTGAGTCCTTGCAAATAAACCTACTTCCTCTTTTTAAGGGGTGACTTTTTGGAGGGAGAGCATTTAGATGTATGTGATATTCTTTACCGTCAAAAGAAGTATTCCTTCTCTTGTTTTTATTTAAGCATATAGTTCTTCTCTGCTTTCCCATTTTTGATACACAGATTTTAAGACCTAGTTTCATGTTGCTCTCGCTTCCACTATAAAGAAAACAGAGTGGATGGCAGGTGGTACCAGAGCTGGCTTTAGTGTTGGGAACAATAGGGAGCTCTGGGGGTGGGGAGAAGCTGCTACTCACCCAGGGCCATTTACCATGTGGGATGCAGCCTCAGCTTTGCCAGATTTGCTGAGTGTTTTTCTTTTTCCAAGATAAGCAGAAATTCAGCTTTTCTGTGTGAAGTCTTCTAATTTAAAATTCAAACTTAAAAAAAAAAGTGTCTGTGGGAGGAGCCAAACAAAGCCAGCCTTCAGGCTGGTGGAGGCTGCCAGCCTCCAGTTTGTAGCCTTCCGCACAAGTTTTGCCTGTGGGATCTGTGGCCGCACTCCTAGGCCATGGAGGAGCCTTGGGCCCACAAAGGCCCAAAGCCAGTGGCATTGCCAGGCCTGTCCTTCTGATCTGAGGGCCATTTACAGGACAACTCACACTTATTGAAGCAGTTGGTCCTCTTACCTTAGGAAGGAAAATTCCTGTTTTCTCCTAGTTTGTCCCTGTTACTTCCTAGCCAGCACAACTGCCCAGCTCTTTGTATGTTTCTTAGCTTGCTACTCAAGTTTTTGTATAGCCACTGTTGCCCTGTAAGTCCCCAAACAAAAAGAGCCTGATTATAGGGACTATGGGGCAGAGATGGGGGAAGTTATGTGTGGCAGGGGTTTTTATGGGTGACTGAGAAATAAAGGCGCTATCTCCATGGACTGTAACCAGGACTTATAAATAACTTTGCTTTTACAAGTACTTTAAACTAATTGAAATTTGAAGTTAATAGACAGTTTGGGGCATTAGCAAAGAGGCAGAAACCTAAGTCTCGTCTGTGCCACAGTGTCTCCTACCTCTAGCCTCTTTTCATACCCTCCTAGTGGCAGGACTCCACATCGCCCACTGAAAGCTGCCTTCTACTGTGTGTGCGAACCTGTACAAAATGATATCCAAGAATGTTCACATGAGCTTGTGAAAATGGGTCCAAAAAGAAATTTTTAAAATGTGGGTGATGCTACAATTAAAATGTTGAGAGATGACTCAAAAGCACAGGAAGGTTCCACGTCCAGGATGGCAGCCTGAGGAGCTCCATGGCCCCCACCCCCCTTCCTTCAGTCATCCCATCTAGTCACGTGGCTTTCCGAAACACTCTCGACTCCGATGAACAAATGTCTTCTCCAGCCTTGACTCAACACTAGAAGTTTCATTTTAAAATACTCCAGTTCCCCCAACTCCTAAAAGTAGGGAGAACCAGATAAAATACAAATAGCTGAATGTTAATTGTTGAAGCTGGGTGGAAGGTACTTGGGAGTTCAGTATACTGTTTTCTTTTGTGTATGTTTGAAGTTATCCTTATTGAAACCTTAGAGAATTCACGAATCTAAAATCTGTCTCCTTTTAGCCCCTCCACCCCACCACCTGGTCCAGGCTACCCTCACCTGTCACCTGGGTGCCTGCAGCAGCCTCCTGCTTCTGCTTGCCCTGCAGTCTTCTCCACGGGGCCGCCAGGGTGAGGGCTTTAGGTTGTACATCAGATCACATCATCATCTGCTCAGGACCCTGCGGTGGTTCATTCCCCTACCAGAGCAAAATCAAGTCCTTCTGTGGCCTTCCAGGTCAAGCACACTCTCTCCACACCCCTTGAACTCTGTCCCCTACCCCCCACCTCCCCCAGCCCACCAAGCCCCCAGCCACACTGCTGTCCCTTGACTCCCAGTTACAGTCCCACCTCAGGGCCTTTACATTGGTGTTGGCTCTGCCTTGTACACGTTTGCCCCTCTTCTCTTTTTTTTAAAATTGAGATATAATTGACATACAATGTATTGTTTTAGGTGTACAACATGATTTTATATATGACTATATTGTGAAATTATTACAAGTTTCGTGAACACTCATCACCTCACATAGTTTTCTTATAAGAACTTTTAAGATCTACTTTCATAGCAACTTTCAAATATACAATACAGTATCATTAACTTTATAGTCACCATGCTATAGATTCCCCAGGACTTATTTATAACTGGAAGTTTGTACCCTTTGACCACCTTCACTCATTTTGCCCACCCCCCCAGCCCACCTTGCACGTCTTGTTTCTTAAGGTCTCTGAGCGGATGTCTCCTTTGATGACTAGTATGAAGTGGCAGTCCCCCTCTTTCCCTGCTCGCCATCCCCTTCCTTGTTCCCTTCTTTTCTGTGGCCGTTACCACTTAACCACCAGGGGCTGATCTGCTTCCTTCTCAGATCATGGCTTTGTGGTTTCTGTGTCTTGCCCACTGCCATATCTTGGGCACCTGGAGCATGGCCTCGCCCATAGCAGACACGCAGTGTTGCTGAGTCCTCAACACCTGCCTTTGACTTGGATCACAGAATCCTGTTTATTGAGCTGAATTACAAATTCTAGGTAATAGAACAGCCTCGGTGTCGGAGAAATGGAGGTATAGGTTTCTTAACCCTTCTCACCTTTCTCCTCTGCCCTAAAAACCAAGAAGAGGTGACAAAGATCAGCTTGTAACGCTAAGAGAAAGACTTGCCTTTTGGCAGGTGCAAGCTGCTACCTGATCCTACATGACTTGATGGAGCCATTATTTCCTGCAGGCTCGCCATGCTAAGAACTTTCAGGCTTGTCTTTTTCTTTTTTCCCTAAACAATTTTGGTTGGGAAATGAAATTAGCGGTGCCTTAAAAGATTATTAGAATGCCCATCTGAAGGTCCGGAATTATCTTGAGAAATTATTATGCTGGAGAAATAGGTCTGGAAGGATAGAGACCCGGGTATTAACAGAGGTTGTCTTTGATTTTTTAAAACCTTTGCTTTCTAATTTATCTAATTTAAAAGGCATTTTTAATTTAAAGCAATTAATGTTTAAGTCATGGGGCTTACCTTTTGCTTCATCTTTAAAAAAAAAAAACAGCCCTAATGAGCCATAAATCATATGCTGTAAAATTCAGCCTTTTAAAGTATTCAGTTAAGCAGCATTTAGTGTGTTCACAGAGTTAGGCAACCATCACCACAGTCAGTTTTACAGTATTTATCACCCTGCAGAGAAACCCCATCCCCTTTAGCGGGGGTCTCCCTCTCCATTTCCCCGTGTCTCCCTGATCTAGGCAACCACTAATCTACTTCCTGTCTGTATAGACAAAGTCATACAATAGGTGGTCTGTGAGGACTGGTTTCTTTCACTGAGCATAATGTGTTCAAGAGTCATCCATGTTGTGGCATGTGTGAGTACTTCATTACTTTTTATAACTGAAAAATATTCCAGCATGTGGATAGATTACATTTTAACCATTCATCAGTTGATGGACACTGGGGTGATTTCTACATTTTGGCTACCACAAACATTCATGTACAGGTTTTTGTGTGCAAGCGCATTTTCAGTTCTCTTGGGTATATACCTAGGAGTGGAATTGCTGGGTCATGTGGTTACTCTGTTTAACTTCCTGAGGAATTGCCAGACTGTTTTCCATAGCAGCTGCATCATGTTACATTCCCACCAGCAGTGTGTGAGGATTCTGATTTCTCCACATCCTCACCAATATTTATTACTGTCTTGTCATTTTGATTATAGCCATCCTAGTGGGTACAAAGGATTTATTCTTTATCCCTACTTATTAAAAAAATAACACTATATCCTATGCAGACTACCCTATCCCCCAAAAAACAAACACATGTGTTTTCTCTCCAGCTGAAACAGAACCTCACGAGGGAAAGAGGAAAGTGGAATCTCTGTGGCCCATCTTTAGGATCCATCACCAGAAAACCCGCTATATTTTTGACCTCTTCTACAAGCGAAAAGCCATAAGCAGAGGTAATTGGCCAAATTCTCTCTTGACGCTTCCCAACTTGAGTAGCTTTCAGATTTATTTAATTCTTGAAACCTCAGCAAGTGTCATGATGTTTCTTACCACCAAAAAAAGGAGAGGGGCCAGGCCAATATTGGTTAAATACTTTTTTTTTTAAATTTTTGGCTGCGTTTGGTGTTTGTTGCTGTGCGCGGGCCTTCTCTAGTTGTAGCGAGCGGGGGCTACTCTTTGTTGCTGTGCGTGGGCTTCTCATTGCAGTGGTTTCTCTTGTTACGGAGAATGGGCTCTAGGTGCGCGGGCTTCAGCAGTTGTGGCTCGCGGGCTCTAGAGCACAGACTCAGTAGTTCTGGCGCATGGGCTTAGTTGTTCCGCGGCATGTGGGATCTTCCCGGACCAGGGCTCGAACCTGTGTCCCCTGCACTGGCAGGCAGATTCTTAACTACTGTGCCACCAGGGAAGCCCCTGGCTAAATACTCTTTTTAAGGGTGGGTAGTAATGGGCCAGGGGTGGGGGGAACTTTTTTTTTTTTTTTAATCTGAGAAGGCTTTTTTTTTTAAGATGTTGGGGGTAGGAGTTTATTAATTAATTTATTTTTGCTGTGTTGGGTCTTAGTTTCTGTGTGAGGGCTATCTCTAGTTGTGGCAAGCGGCGGCCACTCCTCATCGTGGTGCGTGGGCCTCTCACTATCGCGGCCTCTCTTGTTGCGGAGCACAGGCTCCAGATGCGCAGGCTCAGTAGTTGTGGCTCACGGGCCTAGTTGCTCCGCAGCATGCAGACCAGGGCTCAAACCCATGTCCCCTGCATTAGCAGGCAGATTCTCAACCACTGCGCTACCAGGGAAGCCCGGGAGCTCTGTTATACTATGGTCTGATGCCCTTTCCCCATCTTTTTGACAGAACTGTATGAATACTGTATTAAAGAAGGCTATGCAGATAAGAACCTAATCGCAAAATGGAAAAAGCAGGGATATGAGAACCTATGCTGCCTGCGGTGCATTCAGACACGGGACACCAATTTTGGGACGAACTGCATTTGCCGGGTCCCCAAAAGCAAGTTGGAAGTGGTAATGTCTCCACCCCTGTCATGTCTGACGACTGGGTGGGATATTACTGTCAGGGTTCTGCCCTAGTTGACCACAAGGGGTTTTATGTTGTTCTGTTTTGTGGTTGGCCATCCCCCCAGCAGTGAGACCCTCTGGTCAGGAATCCATGCCAGGGAGTTTGGCAGTAATTATCTTACATCTGGGGGCCAGTCTCACCTCCTCCTTTGGGCAAGTTATTGGGTTCCTTTCCTCACTTAACCAAATGGGGGTGATGATACCCACCGGCCAGTCGGCAGGAGCTTGTCCCTTTCCCTCCAGTGCTTGCCCTTCAGCCGCCCTTTTTTCCAGGCCTCCTTTTCCTCCCAGGGACACTTCAATGTTAGCATCACCATGTCTCCTGCCAGAACTTCCTGGGCGGCTGGGGAACACGGCTGGGTGTGCAGTAGCTCGGCTCCACACACATACGCCTCTGAAGTGGAGCCGCAGGAAGCAGAGAAGGGTTGCTGGGCTGTTGGCCGTTAGCGCCCTTTGAGCGTGGCCCCTCGGCTGACCGCCATGGGCCCCGCTGGGATGTCAGGCCAGATGTCTTCTTTCACACCGTCCCTCGTCACAAGGTCCCTTCACACTGCAGCACTAGTTACAGCTTGTAGGGCTTCGGCTCAGCAGGCAGCTCTGTCCCCCTGAACCATCTGGAAGCTCAAGGACGGGCATGTGGAGCAGTGGAGAGCGAGCACGGGCTGCCTCCTGAGGGGCAGCTCTGCTGCTGGTCTCTGGCGGGGGCAGGAAGGGGGGCAGAGCAGCAGAAGCCCTGCTCCTCCAAGAGCCCCAGGGTTCCACGGTGATGTCTAGCTGGGGCTCCTGCCCCAGACCTGAGGCCAGAACAGAGCCTGCTTCAGATTTAGTTGGGTTTCACCATCAGATCTTGTTTCCTTAGACCAGAGTCTTGCTCCTCCAAAAAAGAAGAAAAAGGAAAATAAACACCATTGCCCTGGGGCCTTCTGTCTGCTGGGCGGGCTCCCCTGCCGGCCAGACACTAGGCCACACCTGGCCTGGGGGACAAGACTGTTCCGCTGCCACACAGATTCAAGTACACACTCTTCTTCTTCCCGAGCCCACAGTGGAAAGTTCCCCAGCCCAGAGGCGGCCCTGAGGCCTCTGGCGCTGAGCCCCCTGAGCGGTAGCAGACCCACCCCCAGCTCACTGTAGGGTGTGTCCTGCGTGCTTCGCAGAATAACAAGAATCATTTACACAGATTTTTTTTTTCCTTTTTTGGGAGCAAGTGTGTACACTGAATTTGCATAAATTAAATCCACATAGAGAAGTAACTGCAGTGTCAACAGCAGCTGTTTCCATGTTCACGAGGGAACCGAATTTTCCCCATCCAGCACTGTCGCAGAGGGTTTCTGAGGAGTGTCCTATGGGGAGTGGATGTCCCGTGGCCACCCTTCCCACAGGAGGATTCCTGCGTGTGGGCGTGTGGTCCGTGGCAGGGGCACGGGGTCTCAGCTGTCTTCTGTTTGCAGGGCCGGATCATCGAGTGCACGCACTGCGGCTGCCGGGGCTGCTCTGGCTGAGGCCATCGGCCCCGACCCCTCTCCGCCCTGGACTCTGGACTGCGCAGGTTTCTGCCTGTCACGCCACCCTTTCCTGGGAGCGGCTCTTCCTCAGAGCAGTTCCCCAGGCCCGAGTAGGAGCATGGTCTCTACATGTGAAGGCTTTGGTGTTCATCAGCTGTGATTTGTAGAAATAAAACTAGTAAACCTTTTGGGTCCTGCCTGCCTTCTTTCAGAGCCAGCAGTCTGTGGAACCCAGTGGGACAGTGCCAAGCCCTGGAGACCAGTCTCCCTTAAGGCGTGATCCTAACTCCACCTCACAGGTGCTGTGTGACCCTGAGCACTTACTTTCCTCATTAGTGATGGGGGTGGCAACCTCTCAGACGAGGAGGGCCTAAGATGACATACCAAGGTGGCCCAAGCTGCTCTTGGACTTGCCATGAACTTCTTGGGCACCTCAGACCAATGCCTGCAAAAAGCTGCAGCTCTTACTGTGGCCCAGACCTTTCCCTCAAGCTTGCAGCTACACGGCACATTCACGTGTCTTGAATATGAAAGGGACTCTTGGGGCTCCCGCAGAGCCGTGTGAAGGCCATGCACTTTGTTCCAGCTCTGCTGGAGGTCCCCCAGGGTCTCCCCATCACCTGCCCCCAGGGCCTCTGTCCACATCGGCCACAGTGACGGTGTCCTGGTCTCCCTTTGGTTTGGTCCGGAACTTCTGCCACGGGTGGGGGGTTTCCTCTGCTGGCATCACTTTCAGCCACTGCTTATAATAAGCTCGGAAACCATCAATCTTCTCCAAGTAGGTGTTTCTCCCTTTGTACTGTAATTGGAAAAGCGTGGGGTTCCAAGGCTCAGAGGGGCCACGATTAGACTCACTGCATATTACCTACTGCTGACCCCAAACCATGGCAGCTGGCTCAGGGCTCAGGGAAGCTGTTCTTGCTTCCAGTTGGTCAAAGGGAGAGGGCAGAAAAGCTGCTCAGCACCGAGTAGTGTACAGTAAAGAAACAAAGTTGTACCATGGGGCAGACCCAGATTCTCTCTCATCTGCTAACAATCCTTCCTGAGTCTTTGCTGCTGTGCTCCTATATACCCAGGCATGGCACCCCAGCCCTGCACAGCTAGAACCGCTGGGCGCCACCAGCTGTGCCTCCACAGCCTGCTGAGCGCCTCCCGCTCGGCACAGGCATTGCCTCCCTCTGACTGTCATCTCAGCACTGCTGCAGAGGTCTCAGGAGAGGAGGGAAGAAGGAAAGGAAACAAGACATGCCAGGCAGACACCAAGAGAAAGCTGGTAGAGGAACACAGAGAAGACCAGAGGAAAAACAGACAAAACGTATGAGATAAAAACCGTTACTACATGATGATAAAAGGGTTGATTCAAAAGGTTTAACAATTCTAAACTTGTACCTAATAGAGCCTGAAAGTACGTGAAGCAAAAACCTGATGATCACAAATAGAAATAAGTCCACCATAAGGGAGCATGAATGTATGACTGAATACAATAAGCTTTAGGCTTCTGGTAGTTTGGTGACTGTTGATTGAACCTGAGAAGACCCCTAGTGGGCCCTACACAGTGAAGAGACAACCCCCCAACCGGAAGATTCTTGCAACACGAAACCAACAAAAGACTAGTGTCCAGAATATTTAAAGAACTCTGAGGCATCCGTAAGATAATCAGCTGTTCAAAGATGCCCAGCTATGCCCTCCAGCATACTCTCCACTGCTGTCTCACTAGCTCTTATTAAGCCTTCAAGCATCCCCCCTGCACAGCCGTCCCTGACCCCACGTCCCCTGGCTTGGTGTGTCCTGGCCGACTTGTCTCCCTCCCAGTCAGGCCACAGCTGCTCTGGAGGTGCTCAGCATAGGGTCTGACTCAGCGGACCTAAAAACCAAAGCCCCGGAGCCTGATATCCTCAGAACAGCAAGGAGAGAAGTGGCCATTACAAATCAGATTCTATCGCTGCCCTCCTGCCGTCCCCATTCACTCGACAAACAACAATCTATGCTGGGCGCCAGATGACAGGCAGGCACCAGGGACCCAGGTGAGCAAAGCAGACAGTCTCCACCTCTAGGGGCTTTTACAATCTCTTCAAGGGAAGAGTCACACACGTGTGCATGTAATTACCAACTGTGAAACATGGTGAAAAGGAATAGTGCTCGTATGGGGGCCGCCAGCAGGGCACCTCTGAGAAAGAGCCATCTGAGCCGACACCTACCAGATGAGAAGGAACCACAGCCATGTGAAAAGCAGGGCAGCCTACTCAAGATGGAATACAAAAACCCCTGAGGCAGGGAAGAGGCCGTGGGACTGACGGTGAACCGAGGGAGGAGTGGCCTAAGATGAAATGAGCCACGTGAACAGGGGCTCGCAGGCCGCAGTCTGAGGAGTTTGGCATTTTCCCCAAGGGAAGCCACCGACAGTTTAAAGCAAAAGGATGCCAATCCCAGCAGGTCAGAACCAGGCGGGGTGTGGGTGGCGCTGGTTAGGGAGACGACGGGCATGTTAGAGCTTGGTGCACTTACCCGGTCGAAGGTGGGTGGGTACTGGGCTGCGAACTCCAGCTGGCGGATGACCACTTCATTCACCGGGACCCTGTTCCGCCTCATGTCCTTCAAGATGTCGATGAGATAGGCGTAGTCCAGCTTCTTGACGGCTGCGTTGATGAGAGTGCTGTAGATGTGGGCGCTGGGGGTCATCTGGGATTTCTGGAACATCACAGACACACCATCAGCAAGATGATGGTGGTGGCTGGGACAGAGAGGCCACTGGTGGCACGTCGGGCTTGGGGAGCTACCCTGCCAGTCAGGCCTGCTCTGCAGACCAGCCACCAGGGACGAGAAGGGCAGGACCTCGTGGCAACAACGGGCTGTATGCCCCGCTCCACGTCCCCCGCTCTGTGGGTCCATCCCAGGTGACTCAGGACCCCGCCCTCTCAGCCCTGAAGAACCTAGACGCAAGTAGAGGGTTGTTCTCAGAGATCAACAGGCTCAGGCAGTAAACCACATCAGGGCAGGAGACCACCTCCTGTGGTTCACTGCACCCCTGTCCCTTGAGAATTCTGGTACGCTCCCTGCTCCCATCATGGCCTCCATCCCTCTAGAGGGTTGGGGCCAAGACCTGCCCCACCCCTCAATCTCACCCCGCGGCCACCACCTTGGCAATCATAACACCCCTGGCCCTCAACGCCCATTCCTGCAGCGCCTCACCAGGGTTTCCTGTCTCCCAAATTGGGCCACTGACCGTTCCACACTGCAGCTAGAGAGACCCCACTCTCCCTGCCCCGCCCCCAACAGCTTACCCTGAGGGCAGAGGCCTGGACGGTTCGGGAGGGCCCCCTCACCCCCCAACACCCCAGCTTTCTTCTTCAGCACCACGGGGCCTGCCTGGGCCCGGGCCCGCTCACCCTCATGTCTGCAAGCAGCTGCAGGCCATCCCCTGGCCTGTGGCACCCGATGGCCAGGCTGCAGAATGTCTGCAGGTTAGGGACGATTCCCCTCTTTGCCAGGACTGGCAGCAGTGCCTGTGGGGACAGACGTGGCATCACCGTAAGCTGTAGCCCAGCAGCCCTGGCAAGAGCCTTCTCTGCTGGAGGCGCCAGGGCACGGCTCTGCTCTGAGGCCTCGTGGCTCCCTCTGCTGACCACACTGGGCACCGGCCTTGGCCCAGCTCCCCAGGATTCAGCTGCTCTGCGAGTCCTCCCTGCCTTCCAGCCCGCCTGTCTGTAACAGGTCATCCCTTCTTCGAATGCCCTTCATGTTCCTGCCCCCTCTGCTCCTCTCCCGGCCACCATCCATCCCTGCCTTCGATGTCCATCGAGCACCAGGGGCCTCAGGGGATGGCGGTCCTGTGGTCCAGGGCAGGAGACAAAGCCGACAACAGCATGGGAAGTGAGGGCCGAGGGAGCCCCCGGGCAGGAGATGAGGAAGAGGGTGCCCGCTCAACATGGCTGGGTCAGGGCGGGGCCCAGGGAGGGGCTCTAGAGAAAGCTGTGCTCTGCTCTGAGGGCCTGAAGGCAGAGGCTGCCTCTGTCAGCTCTCAGGAGAGCCCAGGTCAGAGCTTCTGGCAAAAGGGGCATCACACAGAAATACGTTGTACGAATGGACAAAAATCCCGTGAGGGCCCCAACGTCGCCATCTGTGAGACGAGGAAAGCCACAGGCCAGTGGAGCCTCCTGCTGTGGTCAGTAAAGAAACGAGTGGATGTGAAGCTCTCAGAACAGAATGAAGCACAATAAGTGTGAGGAAGTCCATGAGGCTGGGGCGGGGCTGAAGGGTGGCCCCTCTGGGAGGGCGGGGAGTATGGCTGGTTCACCACCTGATTCCCAGGAGCTCCGGACAGTCTGCGCCCCTCTCACAGGAACTGCTGACACACCTGGCAGGGGAGGGTCTGAGGGGGAAGGAGAGGGGCCCAGGCGGGAGCCCTGTGCCTCCCCTGCGCCCCTCACCTTCGCCCCCTCCAGGTCGCCCAGCTTGCTCTTCCTCCTCATCAGCGTGTTGAAGAAGGTCAGGTCGGCCTCCACTTGCTGCGCGTCCAAGATGGTGAGTAGCGAGGACTCTGCGGAAGTGCCGGGCTCCACCACCTCCGCCAACAGCGTGAGGGTTTTGATGTCGGGCCGAAGCCCATGCTCCGCCATCTTTCCCAGGAAGCCCTCAAGGCCCCCCATCAAGGCCAGCCTGTCGGCTGGAGTGGTCACGGTCCCAAAGGAGACCACAGCCGAGGAGACCGCCCCGGGGGTCAGGAGGTTGGTCTCCAGCCCCCAGGGAGGCGGCACCGGGGCCGCAGGGGCCACAGCGTGGTCAGGCTCCACCTTGGTTTCCACCCCAGGCTGGGCCTTGCCGCGGGCTCCGGCCTCCTGAGGCTCCAGAGGCCCCTCAAGTGCCTGAGAAGGTTCTAGAAACAGCTGCCTCTCCAGGGCCTCCACGTGCAGCCTGGCTGACAGGCTATCGTCCGCCCCGACCCCGTCTCTCCTCCTTGCCTGCCGCCCACCTGCCGGGGGCTGGAGCAGGACCATCTCCTCCCTGGGCCTCAGGAGCACCGCCGAGGCCACCTCCGGGTCCCCCAGGCCACAGTCCCGAGCTGCCCCCAACAGCAGGTTGTAGCCGTGCCGGCTCGGCTGGAGCCCCAGGCTCAGCATCTGCCTCCACACCTGCCAAGGAGAGACAGGCCTCACCCCCAGCTCCCGCTCCGAAGAGCCCCCAGCAGAGCAGGCAGCACAAGGCAGCAACCAGTCTGCAAACGTGGGGGCAGGGGGGACACGGGAAAGACGCCAGGCTCTGGGCCACTGAGAACCCCAGAGCCTGGGAGCTTCCACGGGGCGCCGCTTCTCCTCTCCTCTGGCTCACCCCAAAACCGTGTCGCACGTCCATCTCTCCGGCTCTCCCAGGCCCTCCTCCCACTCCCCTGGGGAGGGACAGCCGGAGAGGCTCGGTGCTGGAGGAGTCCAGGCTGACTGAAGGACTGGACGCAGCTGCCCTTCCTGAGCGCCTGCCGTGTGCCCTGCCCCACGCAGCGTCCTCAGCTGCCTCAAGAGCACGGAGCGGGCACGGGCGGAGGGGGGCCTCAGCCAGGAAGAGCACCTCACACGCTGTGGGCCCGGGCAGGCCTGTCTCCCTTCAAGCTGAGGTCATTTTCACCCCTCAGCGAGGAGTCTAGCACACTTGTGAGTTCTCAAGGGGGCAGTATGACCACGTGCGGTCACTCTGACACCAACCAAGATGCCACGAGATGCCCCACGAGGCTCATGGTCTTGCTGGCTCCTGTCCGCAGGCTCACTGGGAGGCCACGTGCAGCGGCCAGGAGCTCACATCAAGTGTGCCTATGAGTCAGGGCCGGCCAGGCCCAGGTGGGTGCCACATGCAAAAGGGCCACTGCCCACCAGACAGGGTCCTGAGGAGGGCAAGGGTCTGGGAAGCCACCTCCATGGGGAACACTGACAGAACTGAGGTTATCAGGGACGCAGATGCTATCCCGTGGCAGGAGGGATTCTTGATTCAAATCACAGCTCTGCTTCTTAGTGGCTGTGAGACCTTGGGCAAGTTACTCAACCTCCGGGAGCCTCAGCCTCGTCGTCTCTAAAACGGGGCTATGGTACCCAGCTTGAGCAGTTTAACAAGTGCATGACACAAACCAGCTGCTAGCGTGATAGACTATTTCTCACTAGAACAGATCGAGGCCAAAGAGAGGGAGGAACCAGATCCTGTCTATAAAGCAGCCAGGGGATGGCCGGCAGCCAGTTTCCAGGGGGTTTGCAGAGGGGAGGCACGTGGTCCAGGGCTGCCCCAGATCACTGGGGCTCAAACTCTGTGCAGACCATCCCCCTGGGGATCTTGCTGAAATGCCGATCTGGCTGCATGAGGCCTGTGTGGGGCTGAGACCCCGCATTTCTGACAAGCCCCAGGTGAGCCTGAGGCTGCTGGTCTGTGGGCCACACCTGAAGTTAGAGCTTTTGGTGAACTCCAGGTCCTTCCCACCCCTGAGGAGCTGAGGAGGCAGCTGTGGTACCAGTGCTAATCCTGCCTCCGCACTTGATAAGGGGGGCGCTGCGATGGGATTAGAGCAGCGTGTCTCAACTTTAATGTCCGTGAGGCTCTCTCAGGACTGAATGCTGACTCCTGGGTCCCACACGCAGAGACGCTGAGTTGGGGATGGGTCGGACAACCTTCAAGGACCGTAAGCTCAGCGGGTCTGGGCCGGCTGCACAGAGAGCCACCAAGCGGAGTGGGAGAGTGTGGGCTGGCTGTGTCCCGACTGGAGCAGTAGCCACGCCTCCTCCGCGTGCCCTCCCTCCCTGCCATCTGTAAAACGCAGGGAGCAGCGTGCTCTGGGAAGGCCAAAAGATCACAAATATAAAAACACCCAGCACAGGGCAGGAGCAAGTGCTCAAGTAACGCCCACAGGATCATCACTTGCACCCAACACAGGCACACGGAGGGGGAGCGAGCAGGGCAACAGGAGAGAAAGGACACAGAGCCAGGCGGGACAGACCTGCAGGGCATATCGGAAACCCGTTTTCTTGTCCTGGATGCAGCCCATGAGCAGGTAACTGAAGGTCTCCTCTGTGACCGCATGTCCTTTCTGGATGATTTCCTGGGGGAGGGAACAAAGAGGGCCGGATGAGAATCTGCAGAAGAGCCAAGGCCAAGGCCCAGGCCCGATGGGGCTGGCTAAGGGCAGACACCCCAGGTCAGGCTCAGGGCTGTGCCTCCGGAAGAGGTGGGGCCTGACTCTGGCTCTGGGCCAGCTCAGTACCAGCTGCTGGGCAGAGCTAACTGCTGCCTGCACCCCCTCCTCCTCTCCTTCCCAGGCCTCTCTTCCTGGCTCTGCTCCGGTCACTTCTCTGCAGCCTCTCTGCAAAGGCCACCCCAGCAGCCACTTTTAACCCCTGTACATGAGGCTTTGGCATTGCACAGAGCTGGTTTCAAATCCCAGCTTCACCACTGGCTCGCTGTGGGAGTGTGGGCAAGGCATTATGCTCCCTGGTCTCAGTTTCCTCATCTATGAAGTGAGGGCACAGGACTTGCCTTATAGGACCTTTGGAACGACCCCTCAGTGAGCACTGGCTCATCTTCAGCACCATGAAGCCCACCCTCTGGTACGGCACCACGGAGTCCCATCCAGCGGGACTGCACACGGCAGAGCACACGAACCACCGCCTTCACAGGGCTGGGGGCTCCTCTGTCTGCCAGACCCAGGCCTCTGATAACAGGGTCTCATGGGATTCACCTGTGAACCCCAGAGCCCAGTACGGGGCTTGTCTCATTGGCCCCTGAACCTTCCTTCATGAGGAACACAGACAACACAGCCTCACACCCTGCCATGTGGGACTGGCCCCAAATGGGGAGCAGGAAGGAAGGGATGTCCCACCTTAAACACATCGAGGCACATCCTGAGGTCTGCGCACATGGCGGCCATCTTCAGCAGGGAGTGGTACGTTTTCAAGTTGAGCTGGAAGTTTCTGGCCTGAAGCTGCTGCCGTAACTTCAAGGCACTCTGCAGAGCAGAGTCCTTCCAGGGGGACTCAGCGCAGACGTTGAACAGGGCTGTGTAGGTGGCATCTGAGGGCTCCAGGTCTCGCTTCTTCATCTGTGGAGACAGGGAGAAACTTGGAAGTGGCTCTGGGATCAGCCCGACGCACAGACGATGGCCACCCTGAAAGGAAGCTAGAGAAGACTGTGCTACCACACTGAACAGGCCTGGGAGCTGGGCCTGTGACAACGCAGAGCCAAGTGACACGCAGAGCTGGGCTCTCTGAACCCGACTCAGCCCGAGGGGCTCTGGGAACTGACCCCGCACCGCAGATGCTCCAAACAAGAAACCATCCTCCCCATGGTGCTCAGCAGTCCACCCTGGGCCTGGAGTGCTTTTGCAGCAGGGTCTCCCCAACGCTCCCGCTCTGTGGCCGACCAGGCCACCTTGACTGTTAAGATCCATGGGGTGGATCTGGTCTGGGAAAGGGTGGAGGAGGGTGGTAATCAAACCCCAGCTCCAACGTTTACTACCTGAGGGGGTCATAAGTTAGCTCGTCATTGGAAAAATGGGGGTGATACGGTCACCTCGAAAGGCTGTTATGAGGGAGAGCATCATGGGAGAGAGGCCCTGGGAGCAGCAGCAGCCAGGAGCTCGTCTCTGCAGCACATGTCATAGTCCCCCACCCCACCCCCGCTGAGTCACAAACCCCAGACTGACACTGGGCTTATTAAGCCCTCCAGGTGACGGAGTTTGAGAAACTCCTGGTAAAGCCAAGCACTCGCTATTTCCCAGAGAAGGGCAACCTGACCGAGGGTAGGTGACCAGCTTTTGCAGAGTGTACAGAACCCTGTTCTCAGGCCATTTTGGGCTCCACTCCCAAATCCAGCACTCGAGAGAGAGAGAGAGGTAACCTTAGACATGGCACTTCATCCCTCCAGGCCTCAGTTTCCTCATCTGAAAAAGGAAGACGGTGATCCCAACTTCAAGGAAGGGCAGATGCTCTGTATGTATGTTCACGTATTCCACAGCGTGTCCTAAGGACTTACTAAGGGCCAGGCCCAAATGACGAGACTAGGGCTCCCAAGAATTCTTGCTGGAATAAAGGATGTTCTCAGCTCCTGGAGAAGATGGGAATACTTCTGCTAGAGTCTATGGTCCTCTCAGGCACAGCTCTTTCCTGACTCATGAGGGAAGCAGCTTCCTGGCTCTAAGAATGACAAACACACCCCAGAGGTGGGCGAATATAAAGTAAAACCATCTTCCAAGAGAAATAAAAGCCCTTTCTCAAAGGATCAGCTTTGGAAAAAAGGTGCATGTGTGCACCTGTGTGTAGCGTGAGGATGGGAGTGAGACAAAAGGAACACAAACTAAATTAACTGGGAGTAGCAGTGGAAAAGGAAGGGGACCGGTGGGCCCTGCCATGGCCCGGACAGGCACTGGAGGACCTTCCATGTCATCACGTAGTTATCTGAGATCACCTCCATTTTATGAACGATGAAACTGAGGCTGGAGGGGGTAATGCACTAGCAGGTGACACATCCAGGGTCTGTACCCAGCTCTTTTGGGGCCCAAAGCCCATGTTCTATGGAGCCTGGCCCCTGCTGCCCCCAGGCTCATGCTCACGTCATTGTAGAGCTGGAAGGCCTTCCTCAGGTAGCCAGCCCGCCCGCAGCCCCCGATCAGCACGGTGTAGTTGCACTCAAGGGGCTGGAGTCGCTCCTCCTTCAGCATCTGTCTCTCAAACAGGTCCAGGGCCTCGGCCAGCTGGGGAAGAGGGGTGGGGGGAGGACACAACGGGGGGGACCTCAGAGACCCTCAGCAGAGGGAGGGAGACTGAGGCTGGGGGACCCTAGCTGAGCCCAAGCTCAGGCCTGCCCAGGAGACAAACACCCACCCTGGGCCTCTGCCACCAGCCTCTTGGTGCCCATGGTCTGCAGCCACGGGCCTTCGCGGTGGCCAAGAAGGAAGCCTACCAGTCTCCCACCACCTGTGAGAGCTCCTGGCCCCACTGCCATGGGGGAACTCCCTGAGAGGCAGGGGAGATGCCCAGGTGAACAAAGATCTGAGGATGGTGAGGGAAGGAGCCATGTGGCTCTCTGAGGGAACAGCCAGTGCAAAGGCCCTGAGGCCGGAGTGTGCTTGGGAGCTGTGGGAGCAGAGAGGAGGCTGCAGCAGAGTAAGTGAAGGAGGGGAGATGCGGGCGGAGAGGTAAGGGGGGTGGAGGGCAGGTGGCAGTTCTTGCAGGCTTCATAAGCTACTGTGAGGACTCCAGCTTCTCTTCATTTCTCAACTTTTCATTATGGGAAATCTCAAATATACACAAAAGTAAAGAGAATAGCGTAACTACAATGCCTATTAACGTCTGGCCAATCTTGTTTCATCTATACCCTGCATTTCTCCTGCAAACTGAATTTTTTTTTTTTTCTTTAGCGGTACGCGGGCCTCTCTCTGTTGTGGCTTCTCCCGTTGCAGAGCACAGGCCCCGGACGCGCAGGCTCAGCGGCCATGGCTCACGGGCCCAGCCGCTCCGCAGCATGTGGGATCCTCCCAGACGGGAGCGCGAACCCGTGTCCCCTGCATCGGCAGGCGGACTCCCAACCACCGCGCCACCAGGGAAGCCCCCAAACTGAATTTTTGAAAGCAAATTTCAGACATCCTGTCACTTCATTCACCAAAGCTTCGACATATACCTCCAAGAGATTTTTAAATATAAATGGAATGTCGTTATCAATACCTAAGGAAATGAACATCCCCAGTGTCACTTAATACACTGGGAGAGCTGGAGAGAGAAGTCAGGCCATCTGCTCTCTGCTTTAACGGGATGGCTCCATGCTGCAAGCCCACATCCTGGAAAGAGGTGGAGAGAGCCTTGGGGAGCCCAGAGACAAGTGTCGTTATAGCTGAGGGGGGCAAGGAGAAGGCTTGGCCTGGGCATTCCGGGGTAGGCTTGTGAGAAGTTAGGACGGGAGAAATTTTGAAGCTAGAGCTGGTGAGAGAAAGAGAAGACTCAGAGATGACCTGAAGGCATGTGGCCTGGGCGGATGGAATAATGGGGTTACCATTGAGTGAGATGAAGAAAGCGTAGGGAAATCAAAGTTGGGAACAAAAATTGCAGGCCACTGAGGGTAAGTATAAGGGAGATGGTGAGGAGGCAGCTGAATACACAGATGGGGAGTCCATGGGATGGCCGAGCTGGTAACAGGAAGATGGGAGCAGCATGAAGGAGGGGGCACTGAAAGCCAGGAGGCTGGCCGGTCGCCTGGTGCAGCACCGAGGGGGGAGTGAAGACAAAGAGGAGAGAGGAGCTCTCAGCATCCCACCCTTTAGAGATGACTGGAAGGTTGGGCGGCCCATCACAAAATACCACAGCACAGTGGAAGCAGGAGCCAGGAGCAGCAGAATCCAAAGGTTCCCTACCTTTCCTTCCTTGATCAGGCGTTTGCACTGAAAGAAGTACCAGCAAGGGGTGTTTCTTGGGCCCTGCCGTGATTCTGGCTGCAGCCCCCCTTCCTCATCTTCTTCACCACTCTGTTCCTTGAGCCGCAGGTTATACAACTGGGCCGTCGATTTGTGGAACATTCTCCGGGAGGAGTATTTGTCGGAAAGGGTCCCAAAGCTCTCCTCCTCCCCTTCCTCCTGCGTGGCCGTGGGGCTGGGCTGGCCTGGGTCAGAGCTCAGGCTGCCTGTGTTCTTCTGGCTCCGCGGGCCGAGGGACAGCCGAGAGAGGGAGCTGTTGAAGGCTGCTGGCGCTAGCCGAATCAGCCCTGCGGCCCTCGGCCACATGGGCCCCTCCCTGCCTCCGGCCCACCTGGCTCTGAGGGGGTCAAGGTGGTGCAGGATGGCCAATCCCATGGGGCAGGGGCCGTAGAAGAGCCGCGAGAGTCTCACGAGGTCCATCTCTGGTGTTCCCCTCCAGGGCCTGGCATAGGTCAGCAAAATAGTGAAAGTCAACGCGAGTTCATAGTCACAAAAGGCAGAAAGAAGACCAAGAAGGTGGGCACAAGCACAAGCCCTGAGGTTAGAAAGTAGGCCTAGCGTTAGGGTTAGGTTCAGATTTCAGCTCCACCAAACAACTATCCTTGAGTCCCTGGGCACTCACTGCTCTGGCCTGTCTCCTCGGCTATAAACTGGGGTTAACTATAACATCACCCACACAGCACCGTAGCAATGATTCAATCTCAGATACCAGCGTTCAGGTGCAGCATGGTGAGCACTCGATACACCTAAACTATTGATCTGTATCACTGAGCCACGACCTAAGTGACTGGGCACTCAAGTCAGAGCTCACTTTGAGCCCTGGCCAGAGCTGAGTAACTGGGCCCATTACTTGACCTTCTTGGACCTCAATTCCTTCAGCTGCAAGACACACTCACCTTACCACAAGGCCATAAGGATTAAATGAGATGTTTTTATCATAATGCCTGGGGTTTAATAGGTGTTCAAAAAATTATAGCATTATCATTTATTAGGAAAAAACACTGGCATTCTGGGCCTCTGCACAGGGAAGTTAACTTAAACATTTCTCTTCTGCAAAATTCATGGGCAAATGGGCTTCAGCTGTGCTGTCCAATGTGATTATTGACACTTGAAATGTGGCTAGACTAAATGCAGATATGCTTTAAAGGTAAATTATACACCAGATTTCAAAGACTTTGTACAAAAAAAGAAGGTAAACTACACATTTTTTTACATGTTGAAATGATAATATTTTCGATATACTGGGCTAAAGAAAATTTGAGACTGATTTCACAATCTTTAAACTTTAATGCGGCTACTTAAAAATTTTAAATTACGTACGTGCTCACACTATACTTCTATTGCACAGTTAGGCTAGAGATCCTGGTCTACATATTTGAAACTCTTTAATAAAAAAATATCAGAATACCCCCTATGAACAGAGCCATGCACTTATTTTGATGGGAGAATATGAATAGTTTTAGTTACTTAAGAAACAATTTGGGGAAGTTTTTATCTACTCTGAGAACTTTCGGCCCAATTCAAGGACTCTGTCAGTTGACAAAAAGTTTTCCCCCCAAACAGATGAATACTTAAACTCATTCAAAGGAGAAGAAAGCTCCCCAAATAAAAAAAAAATCAGAATAACGAGCATGAACACGTTTTAAGGTCTGGTTATATTAGAAGGTGGAAAGACCTCAGAGGGGACAGCAGGTTGGACAAATTAATATCTGTGGCCCAGGGAGGGGACTGACTTGCTGGAGGCCCTGCAGCAGTGTGGTGGGCGAGATCCACTAGCTCTGGAACTGGCTGGCTTTGAACCCAAGTCCATGAATAGTATCAAACAGCTTCTCTTGACCAGCACCCTAGTGACACCAGTGCAGAGGGCCTTTACCATTCTGCACCTGGTGAAGCTCCAAGAGAAACGTAATGCGAGCCCGTATGTAATTTTAAGTGTTCAAGTGACCACATTAAATAAAGGGGTTACACATGTTAATCAAAATACAGAGAACTTTAATTACTGATATTGATATAGGTACCAAAATGTCTTTAAAACAAACTTATGCTCTATTAGTATAGATGCTTCTTTTTCCAGCATTAAATAACAAGTCCTATCTTCATGTCCAAGCAGCGACAACTGGAGAGGAGTTTGTTGCAGATACTCTGTCTCCAACCATCATTTACACTCATCCCCATTTGCAATCGCGACTTCGTTTTGGACAGAGCGAACGCCACTCGGTCAGTCACCGAAGGACTTGCTAAATTTTACACTGAGACAATAAAGGAGTAATTCCTTCCTCCTCAAGTTCGTCAACCCGCCCGAGTTACTAACCCCTGAATTAGAGACACGGGGCCGCCGTCCTCCCTTGGGGGACCAGACTCTCCCCGGACGCTCCCCGGGACCCTCAGGCCGACCCGCCCCCTCTCCACACCTCCCTTTAGAGCCTCGGTCTCCTCAGCGGACGCCCCCGGCTCCGACTCTGGCTGTCACCCTCGCTGCCCCTCTGGTCAGTCTTCGTCCGGAGCCCGGGCCCCTGTGAGGGTCAAACAGGAACTCACTCCAAGGGTCCGACCCAGTGAACGCGGCCCCACCTCGGCCGCCAAGCCCACGGCACCCCCGCCCCGCCTCGCGTCACCCCCAGTCCCGACCCCGCGTCACCCCTAGTCTCGTCGCCGCGGCGCCGCGAACCCGTCTCCGCGGTCCGGAAGACCTTGCGCAGGCGCAGTCCGCGTCGCTAACTCCCGGCGCGCATGGTTTCAGGTGGGCGTTCGGCGAGCTGCTAGCCGGGCCTAGCGGAGCGGCCCGTCCTCTGCGCTTGATTGGCCGAGCCTGGGCAGGCGAAAGGGCCGGCGCGGGCTCCGGGAGCTCCCAGCATCCCTCGGGAGGCAGTGGCGGCGGCGGCTGCGAGGCGGGGCGGTGGAGGACCTTGTGCTGCGGGGCCGACAGCGGTTAGAGGTGTGAGGGCGGCAGGGGATCTGATCGGGAGCCGGGCCGGTGTGGCCGCCGCCGCCACCGCCACCATGCAGGAAATCATCGCCAGCGTGGACCACATCAAGTTCGACTTGGAGATCGCGGTGGAGCAGCAGCTTGGGGCGCAGCCGCTGCCCTTCCCCGGCATGGACAGTGAGCGCGGGGTCGGGGCAGGCGGGCGAAGGGCGCGACCGACTCGGCCCCAGGACCCCCATTCTCTGGTTTCGGGACGCCCTCCCCCTCAGTTCGGGAGCTCCTCCCCCTCGGTCCCGGGACTCCTTTCCCCCAATCCAGGGAACCCCCCCCTTTTCCCTCATTTGGACTAGGGAGCTCCCCTCTGCCCCGGGGGCTATTTTAAGGCAGTCTTCAGTAGGGCAGGACCACGTCCGGCAGTTCAAATAACTCTTGAATGAAGGCAGGTGTCCTGGGTTGGAAATCCTGCCCTCACTCGCACACACTCCCCAACTACAGGAAAGTACTAAGATATCCCCTTTCCCTACCTCCAGGCCCCCCACTTTGAGCGCCCTCTTCCTGCTTTCATCAAAACTGGGCCGTTGGAGGAGTCTTGCTGAGGGAAGGACCCATCTACCCCTCTCTGTAGAACACCCCAGTGAGACTCTCAAGCTCCATTGTTTTCCTAGGACTCGCACTCCTGGGAGCCCATCCCTCACTGTTTCTCTGGACCCCACCTCTGGGTCATTCATCACACTCAGGCAGCTGCATGAGTTCCCTTCACTGTCCCGCTTCGCGTGGTGGCTCCTGGCTTCCCCCCCCACCCCAACTCAGGTGGGACGGGTAACACTTTATTTTTATTTCTTTTGACCGCGACCAGGGATTGAACCCGGGCTACGGCAGTGAAAGCGCCGAGCCCTAATCACTGGACCGCCAGGGAGTTACTTGGAACGTCTAGCACTTTAAAAGAAACCAACAGTTTCCTTAATTTCTCTCTTTTCCAGACATACTTGAAATCTAACGCTATAGCATTAAACCTCAGAGGGCTCTTAGAGGTCATTGGGTTCAAGCCACAGGTGGGGCAGCTCAGGCCTGGGTGGGGGAGGGGACTTGCCAAAGATGGCTCAGCGCCTGGTGGCTCAGCTCGCCAGGGTTCTTGACCCTTCCACCTGCAGTTCCCCACGCCATCTCCTGTAACTGCCAGAGGACATGGGCCATAGCCCCACGTTCTCCCACGTGTCCCAGGGCTGGTCAAGTCTCCCTGCAGCGTCATTCCCCCCAAGTGGCCACACTTCTGATGCACACGTGACCTCTGAGGTGTCCCTCTCACGCTGACACTTCTGTGTGAGAATGCTTACGCTCAAGAGATATAATTCAAACAGCCTTACTTTATACACACCCAGCACTGTCTCCACTGTACACGGCTCATGAGCCACTGCTCGCATTCAGATATGCACTCTTAAACCTACTCGTTGATACGCGTGGTCACTTTGTGCTTTTACGTGTATGTCCACTCACGCGTGGGCTTTTCCTGTGTTGATGGCACTAGCCTGATGGCATGGAACCCTCCGCGCAGGGCGGCTCTTTCTCTCCCTCCCCGCTCCAGCCTGGAAGCACAGATGCTTGAGCCTGTGAGGGCAGGCACAGAGGTGGGGAGCCCACAAACCTGTTCTTAGGGAGGGTCCAGGACATACCTGGCCACAGGTACTGCCTCAGACTTGGTAAGCGCCGTCAACATTCACTGCCTGCCTGAGATCACGGTCAGTGTGTTAGAGGCCAGGGAGGCCACAGCTCTTCTTCCCCCTTCCCTGCACTTCAGTCCCATCTTAATAAGTCCCATCTTAGTTATGCCCTGAAGGCATACTTCTTTATCCTGTCTGCCTAAAACCCGATCCCCAGGACTCTGGACTTCTGGCTTTAGGGAATGAAACGACCTTAACCTCTGAAAAGAATGAAGGCCCAGAAATACTCTTAAATGATACTTTTTTTAATGTAAGACTTCTCGGACTTTTTGAAATGCAAACGAGTGACACCCCTGTGACTCCCATCACTGGAACCTTAAATCTGTCCTAGCAAAAGCTGCCTGCTTCCAAGAAGCCAACGAATCTCTTGCAAGTTAGCAAGGAGAGGCACGTAAGTGGGCTTCAGAGATGGTGTCGGTGGATTTCCCATGATGCTAAAATGCCTGTTGATAGAGAAAACTGTGTGGGAAGGCACAGGCTATTTATTCTGGTGGCCATGGCAGGTGAGTCCCTGGGCTCCTTGGGACAGCCCTGGACCCCACTGACTTCCACTGCGCTCAGCTTTCATTCTCCTGTTCCCCTCACCAGGACCAGCTCCATCTGTGGAAGCAGAAGACTGTACTCCTTTAGTTACTGTGTGTTGGTATTGCATGTTAAGAGCAGTCCTGCTCTTGTGTCTTCAGTTACGCTCTTCCCTCCGGAATAGCTTCTCTGAGGCACCTGCCTCTACTCTGGAGCCAGTTCCTCCTCAGAGCCCCCATCCGCTTCTTTGTGCTTCCTGTGAGATCATTCCCTCCCTCTGCCTCAGGTGAAAGTGCCCCTGAATTAGCCCTCTGGGACGTCTGAGTTGGGAGTAATGAATTTCTGTGATCTTGCATTCCATCCTTCCTTCCCCCATCCACTCCGAACTCCCTGAAAGCATCTTGCTTATAGGAGATTCTCAGAAAGCCCTGAATAATTACTGGTCTCAGTGTGGATGTCTCATTTTGCAGGGAATGACTGAACTGAGCTTTTTCCTTGCTTGGTCAGGCTTAGCATTTTTTTGCCACTCTGTTTCCTGTGCCTTGACCCCTCCGTGGGTTAAAGGCCAGAAGGGTTCCCTCCCCATCTTCACATGTCACCAATAGCAGTTACACATCGCTTTGTTTGACACCTCTTCTCCTCTCTGCAGAGTCGGGGGCTGCTGTCTGCGAATTCTTTTTGAAAGCTGCCTGTGGCAAAGGTAAGAGACCCCTGGCTCCCGACGTTCCCCCTGAGGCGCCCTCCACCGCCCTGTCCCCGGCAGACTCACAGGCTCTCAGGTCCCTGGCTCACCCTGCTTTCTGTGACTCGCGGTGTCCCTAGATGCAACTGTGGTCCAGATAAGCTAGGAACGTGGTGGGGTGTTCTGCCTGAAACCTGGAACACAGGCCTGAATCTGCCTCTGAGTCTGCCTTCTCACCTCACTTTCTCTGCAGCCACGAGCTGACCTGTGACATGGACAGAGGCCCCTAGCCCTGAGGTGTTCAGGAACTTTCTCAAGGTCACAGAGTCAGTGAGTGGCTGAGCCCAGGCCTTTTCTGATTCTACAGTGTACACAAGCTCACGTCCTCTGTGTACTCTCACCAAAAAACTCCACGATAGTGTGTCTCGTGGGGTTCTTGTTCATACTAACCAGGTCCCAACACAGGCAGCGTGAGCCAGACTCTCTGCTGATCCATAAGACGTACCGCTGGGTGGGACCCTACATGCCATGTACAGGTCTGGGCATTTTTCTTCCTGTAGCCAAATTTATTTGGAAACTAAATTTTAATTAGAAGCTTGAATAGGGCGCACAGAATTACAGCACGGGGATGGTTTTAATGGATGATTTGGGCAAGTTGTGGTTCTATAACTCAAGTCATTTACTCTGCCAGGTAGATCAGCCAGGTTGACCTCAGGCTCTCTGGTCGGAACATCATTCCTCTGCTGGGCTCCTGGTCTCATTCCCTTGTCTTCTGCCTTTCTGACCCACCACCTTCTGTTAGTACAGCCATCCTTAACACAGGGCACTACGACTGTTTCTGTGTTAACTAATACAGTAGCCACTAGCTCCGTGTGGCTGTTCAAATTTAATTAAATAAAAAATGCAGTTCCTCAATCACACTAGTCGTATTTCAGTTACTTAGTAGCCATGTGTGGCTGGTGGCCGACACGTTGGACGGCATAGATAGAGAACATTCCTATCATTGCAGAAGGTTCTGTTCAGTGGGGCTGCTCTGGATCTTTCCCAGACACAACCTCATTCTGGTCAGGCCTTCCCAGTAGTCCCTCCAGGTCACCAGTTAGAAATGTGACTTTCCCAGGGTATGGCTCTGTCGTATTTGGGTGATTGATTGCTCAGGTTCTACAGAAGGCAGACCTCCCCCAGTTTGTATACGATGCATTTCTTCAGTTTTGAAGTTGATTTCTTTCTTACTTGTTGGAAGCTAAGTGGGCACTTTTTGGGGTTTGGGGGGTTTTTTGGGGGGGTATAGTTGCTCTACAATGCTGTGTTAGTTTCTGCTGTATGGCGAAGTGAATCAGCTATATGTATATATTTATTCCCTCTTTTTTGGATTTTCTTCCCACTTAGGTCACCACAGAACACTGAGTAGAGTTCCCTGTGCTATACAGTAGGTTCTCATTAGTTATCCGTCTGATACATAGTAGTATATATATGTCAATCCCAATTTCCCAATTCATCCCACATCCCCTTTCCCCCCTTGGTGACCGTAAGTTTATTCTCTACGTCTGTGTCTCTATTTCTGCCTTGCAACCAGGTTCATCTGTACCATTTTTCTAAATTCCCCATATATGCGTTAATATACAGTATTTGTTTTTCTCTTTCTGACTTGCTTCACTCTGTATGACAGTCTGTAGGTCCATCCACGTCTCTACAAGTGACCCAATTTCGGTCCTTTTTGGGCTGAGTGAGTGGGCACTTCTAACTAGGGGTAGAGCCCACGCGGAGCCCAGGCTTCTGCTGGTGGTCTTCTTTGCCTTCTGTCTTTTACGGCAGTGTTTCTCAAACCCCAGTCTTTTACGACCCCTACAAATTTTGCCACGACTGTGTATCACCGGAACTCTTCTTTAACTGAATTCAGAAAAACACTCCTCCCTTCCCCCCCACCTCCCTTAGGCTTCTTAAGTTTCCATCTTATGGAATATCTGTGGGATCATGATTTGATGTTTTAGATTTTCCTAAGACACATTAAAATAAATCCATAACTATTGAAACTTAAAATGTGTGCTCACATGCTGCCGAAAATCACACTGCCTTCTGCCAGGGCAGTTGGCCACCTTCCAGGACACGCTGCTTTCAGGGGCCGCCTGGGTCCTCACACCACACCCACCCACCCTGACCCATCTTCCTCGGCAGGGGGCATGTGCCCGTTCCGCCACATCAGCGGCGAGAAGACGGTTGTGTGCAAACACTGGCTGCGGGGGCTGTGCAAGAAGGGGGACCAGTGCGAGTTCCTGCACGAGTACGACATGACCAAGATGCCCGAGTGCTACTTCTACTCGAAGTTCGGTGAGGCGTGTGGCAGGCTCCCAGCACCCAGACCCCCTGGGTAGGGAGCCCCGGGAGGCTCCACCGAGCACCAAGACCTGGGGGATAAGCAGCTACTCAGGCGCCTGTGATGCCTGCCGACCTCAGCTGGCCCTTCAGTTATGGGCAGTTAGGGTTATTCTCTCGTAACCCCTGTGTCTTCCTAGTGCTTCTGTGTTTTGAGTGCTGGCAGGTACTTTGGGAAGTCGAGGCTAACCCGGTCTCATGGTGGGTCTCACGGTGGGTGCGGGAACAGGGCAGCTGGCTGGAGGCCTTGTTTCTGCTCCAGTGGACATTCTCCCTTAAATCAGCTGCTTCTTCCAGAGTGGCAGCTGGTTGCCCCCCAGGCTTGAGTCAGTTCCTTCTCTCTGGAAGTGTGATCCTGGGTAGTAGCTTGTCTTTCCTAAATACCCCTTAAGAATAGCTGCTCCGGGGCTGTCTTCTGGTGGCAAAGAACCGTCCTCTTAACCTTGAAAGTGAGATTGCCTTTGTTTCTGCTTAGAGGACACGTGGCCTTAGCTGAACTGAGTGAACTGTGTGGAGAAGCCAGGGTGGTGGGGCTGGCACAGGGCCCGGTGGAGCTGATGTGCTCCGTGATGGAACTAGACTCCCCTGCCTGTGCCCTGGGCGAGGTTGCCCAGGAAGAAGCCCTGTTGGTCAGGATGAGGGTGGGCGCTGGCCCCAGGACTGCCGGCCTCAGGCCCCGGGCAGGAGCCGGCAGGAGGCTGGAAGCCTGCTGCACTCTTTGTGACGGGCCAAGGAACGCTGGGCGTACGGCACGCTTTCAGAGCACTGTTGTCAGAGGAGACGTTAATTATTTCAGCAGCCCAACAGGCTTGGCCTGCTGGCTTATTAATGATAGTTGTGGCTTTTTTTTGTAGAGGCAACATAAGCTGAGAAGTCAAAGCACAGACAGATAGGAAACAGGACTCAGCTTCCCAGCTCCCCACCCTCTCCGTCCTGCCCACAGCAGCATGGGAACCAGTAGCAGAAGGGGCAGCAGCTTCTCCATGGGAGCCGTTTCCCATCTGGCCCCAAAGGCAGGAGCCAGCCCTCCTGAGTGGACTCCCGGGGGCGCCTCTGCAAGCTGGCTTGGGTTACCACCTTCCCTGCTGATGGCCCTGGGCCCCGCTGCCCTCCAGGCCTCTGTGACAATCGGCTGCCTGCACTTCCCCTGCAGAGTCTGTCCTGGTGCAGACTCACTGTCTGCAGCTCCTGGCACTATTCCACAGGTGAGGGTCCCCCTTCTAGGCACCGGAGGGACAGTGGTAAAGAGGACAGACGCCGTCCTTGCCCTGTGGTGCTTTTACTCCAGTGGCCCAGGGGATGAAGCAGCTGATTCACCAGTAGGACAGAGGAGAATTCACCATACGTGCTCTAGAAGAGACAAACAGTAATGGGGCCACCTGAGGAGATCTTGAGGCAGTGTGGGCAGGGACAGCCTCCCTGAGGAGGGGAGACCTGGGCTGGGGGCCAAAGGCTAAGAAGAACCCCTGGGAGGCCAGTGTGGCTGGGAAGGGACTGGTCTAGACCCCATAGGGGCTTGTGGGTCTGGAAAGGAGTGTGCTCTGAACAGCAGTGATCAGACTGGCCTTTTGTGTGTAAATGGACTGAAGGCAGTGCAGCTGCCCAGGTCGGCAGTGCCTGTACTTGGCTGAAAGATGCTGGTGCCCAGCTGGGCCCGTTGCTCCTGAGAGGAGCTGTCATAAAGGCTTTATCACATTCTACCGTAGGGACCCAGCTGTGAGTTCCCAAATCTTCCCCACTTTTATCGTAAAAGGTAGAGTCCTCAGGCCTTTCCCCTGTCCCATCAGAGCTCATCAGAGTGGAACGGTAATTTGCTACTGGTCTCAACTGATGCGTTTTCACATCTGGGCCCCCTACATTGCCAACACCTCTTTTGGGTGAGGGGTGGAGCCGTGAGTTGTTTGATGAGTGTGTACCCTGTGCCTGCCTCTGTCAGTGTCATTGACCCTCAAGGCGGCACGGACATCTGTGAGGGAAGGACCGTCACAGCCCACGTACGAGTCAGGTTACTGAGGCTCTGAGACACCCTGCCCTGGGTCTCAGGGCTCGCCGGGCCGGGACTGGACACCAGACCCACCTGGCCCTCTTTGCTGTACCATGGCCCCGGCCACAGGAGAAGCACGGGTAGGTCTGGGTCCAGCTCTCCCAGGTGGACGCATGTCTGGTCTTCCCTGCAGGGGAGTGCAGCAACAAGGAGTGCCCCTTCCTGCACATCGACCCCGAGTCCAAGATCAAGGACTGTCCTTGGTACGACCGTGGCTTCTGCAAGCATGGTAGGTGTCCGGGTGGCTGGGCTGCCTGGTCAGAAGCCAGTCCTCCCTCCCCCTGCCCACATGACCCTCTGCTTGTCCTGCCTCTTCCTGCAAAACGTGGTGTTAGGCATTGGGGGGCCAGTGAGTCTTTTTCACACCAAGTCACTTGAGCCTCCCCAGGTTCCCACTGGACCGCATTCTCACCCGTATTTCTGATGAGGAAACTAGTGTTTGAGAGGGTGTGTACCCTGCCCGCTGGCCTCCTGAATAAGAGGCAGAGCCAGCACTTGAAGCCCTGTTCTTGCTTTCTGCCCCCAGGCAGCAGTGTGGGCAGAGCTCTGACTGGCAGAAGGGCATGAGGGCATCCCCTGAAGAGGGGACAATCTGAGTGACCCTGGTGCTTGGCTCCACAGGCCCCCTGTGCAGGCATCGGCACACGCGGAGAGTCATCTGTGTGAATTACCTCGTGGGATTCTGCCCGGAGGGGCCCTCGTGTAAATTCATGCAGTGAGTAGCCAGCCCCTGCCCAGGCCCTGCTGCCCCCTGTATCTCCCCTGAGTCCATCGGGGCCTTGGTCACTGGGTAGTGTCAGCACAGGGTCTGGGACAGGGGTGGGAGATGGGGAGGGACCACCACTGCTTCCTGAGCGGGAAGCTCAGGGTAACCTTTACTGTGTCCCAGACCATCTAGGACTCAGATGAAAGCTCTGGGCCCTGTGCTCCAGAAAAGCTCATGTACATGTGACCTCAGATTAAGAACCTGTGCCCTGAAGGAAGGGAGCTTCAGTTTCGGGGCCTCCTATATGGAGGTTCATAGAACCCTCACACGTGAAAGGATGTCCCCGTTTCACACATGGGGACACTGGGGCTCGGAGCTCAGCTGCTGGCAGGGGGCAGGTGGTAGCTCCCGGTCAAAGGCAGATCTGTGACCTCTGGAGCCCAGTCCTTGCGTTGGAGGGCTCAGCGCTCCTCTCCTGGGTCTTGGTGCACCTCTGTCACTTTCGGTGGTTGTGGGGTGGCACTGGGACCGTAGAGTAGTGTCCCCCCGACACCCTGTGCTGCCTCCATGCTGCTGACACTTGCATGGAAGCAGAGTGTCCTGGTCGCTGCCACGTGGTTGGCAGGTGGCTGGTGCTCCTGACTTGGTCCCACTCCCTAGATGAGAGCCTAGGAGCCTACAGGTGGCCCAGGATTCCTCCGTGTGGGGTGGTGGTGGAGGGCGTGTCCCCCAGACCTCTGCTGTCAGAGGTCTAACACTTGAGGTGCCCTTGCAGGGAAGGGTGTTTGTTGGGAAGGCCTTCTATGTACAAAGAGCCTCTGGAGAGGCTCTGACAGTACCAGCTGTGTTTCCCTCCTTTCTCTGAGCAGCACACTTGCCCAGGCTCGCAGCTAGGTGTAGGCAAAGTGGGTTTGAGTCCAGGCACGTCAGACCTGTCTTCCGCACCATCCCGAGCACCAGCACCCGCCCTACGTCCAGGTGGCTCGTGCGGCTCTGTGCTTAGCTAGAGGCTGCTTGTGATTTTCCCAGGGCCAGAACTCGAGAACCCTACCAGCCTAGCTCCTCTCTCACCTCCTCTTCTCCTTTTTCCTGTCCCCTTCTGCCACTGGGTGACCAGCCCTAGATTTGAACTGCCGATGGGAACCACCGAGCAGCCCCCACTGCCGCAGCAGACGCAGCCTCCCGCAAAGGTACCGTGCCCCGGGCCCGCGGTGCTGCCGGGCCTGGCCGCGCCCTGGCCGCAGAACGCTCAGTGCCCCCGCCTCAGTGTGGGGCCTGCCGGAGACCCGGCTGGAGATTGTGGGAGGAGGCGGGAGAGGAGGGGAGTCACCCTGGTTCCTGCTGAAACTTCAGGGAATGGAGCAGTCTGCACCTTCTCTGGGCTGGAGGGCTGTCTGCTGGAGCCAGATGCCCACCGGGCTTCTCTTCCCTTCTTGCCTGGCGAGTGCAGGGCGGCGTGGGCGCCACACGTCTGCCATTCTTGCTTGCGGTTCAGACCCTTCTCTCTACAAACGGGACTCCCAGTGGGGCGGGAGAGGAAGTGTGGCTGACTGGTTCTCTGGCCGGTGCCCAACTGCAGGGGGGATGCTGGGAACAGATGGTCGAGGCATCAGCTGGCTCCAGTCTCCTAAGCAAGGGGATCCCACACCCCAGCAGCGGGCTGCTCCCCTCCAGCATGAGGAGAGGGAAATGCCATAAACGAATGGGAATCTGCAGCAGTGACCCCCAACCAAAGGCGCCTTGGGTTTGGTCACAAGATGCGGGCGGGGGCCCAGAGGCAGGCTGGCCAGGTGTCCTAGGCAGGGTCTCAGCGGGCTGAGCAAACTGCCCAGAAATCGTGAAGCCTCACCTCTTACCTGGTTGGACTCTGAGCCCTTTGCCAGAGCCTGCCTGGCCCTCCTCCATGCCAGAGGCCGAGCAGCCAGGAGATGTGGCCACCCTCGCAGCACTGCCTGCCACCTTCAGGAGGATGTGGAATGAACCAAAGAGAACTCCTGTCAGAGCCGGGCATTCCCACGTGTGGATGCGGCCATGACAACCTGGGGTTTCCAGCTTAGGGCTCCTGCAATGACGGGGCCACAGCCAGGGACCCACTCAGTCAGTCGGCGGTGGCCTTGCTGTCCAGGCCCCACCCCAGGCGCCCCCGTCCGCCTTGCTCATGCGGCTCCCTAGTGGAGGGCCCTCTCAGCCCCTAGACCGCAGGTCAGCGTGTCAGCCGCCGACTGTTCTGTGACTGTTGCCCGCCATGTAGGCTCTAAACACCTGGCTGAACCAAGCGTTCATCCTGACCTGAAGCTAGAACCTCACAAACAAAAGTAAGGCCTGCTCATGCCCTCGCCCTGCCGCCCCAGAGACTGCCTCGTCTCTTTGGTGTTTTGTTTTCTTTTATTTTTCGTTTTTGTGTGTCTGCATGGTGTTTTTCGGGCAGCGGCTCCTGCCACCGTCACCAGACGTTTCTTTTCCACCTACTCTCCTGAGCCGGGCCACCGTGGAAGCCCTTCTTCCTGCTGGTCACGGTCATGCGGGAGAAGTCCCGCCCTCTTTTTTCCTGTCCCCATTGGTACTCTGCGTGCACGTGTTTTCCGCAGTAAAACCGTGTTGTATAACTCTTTCCAGCAAAGTAACAATCCGCCATTACAAAGGTCGTCCTCCTTGATCCAGTTAACGAGTCAGAACTCTTCTCCCAACCAGCAGAGAGCCCCGCAGGTCATCGGGGTCATGCAGAGTCAAAACAGCAGCGCAGGCAACCGGGGACCCCGGCCGCTGGAGCAGGTCACCTGTTACAAGGTGAGTCCTGGGGCCGGGGGTGTGGCCGGGGGTCTTCACAGTCAGTGGCTATTCCCTCATTCCCCAGAGAGTTAGCTGATTTTGAAGAATGAAGACATCTTTGTTTTTGCTGATTGAAAGAGTAAAACTGGGCCACTCCAGTGAGCTAGAGACCATGCTACTTCCATCCACGACACACTAAGGCCAGGTGAACAATTAAACACACGCTGTTGAATGAAAGGATTGTGCTTGCAAGAAAGGGATGGGAACCTTCCAGAGGCCGGGAACGAAGTGGGAGCACGAATCCAAGGAACAGAGTGAGCCCTGAAGCCTCTGGGTGTCCTCATATCCCAGATGGGCACACCCAAAGGAAAGGGACAGAAGCTTTAGGCCCGCGTGGGGAGGAAATGGAGTAGAACCTCCACCCCCACCCACTCACAAAACGGGACGTTCAGGGAAAGGGTAAACTTTTTAAAAACTTACTGGAAAACTTGTCCATCTCACTCTCGGCTCAGGATGCAAAGGGGGGTGGGGAGAAAAGCCCTTCTGAGTTTGTCGTCACTGGCAGGCCCTTCCTTGAGTCTGGGCCTGTGTTCACAGCCTTGGTGAGGGCCAAATAGCCACAGACTGAGTTTTCTAATCTAAAACAGCCCCGGATGGGTGAGCCCCTGGCACCCGACTTTGAGAAATTTATTCTCAACCCAGGCCACACAGAATTCCCACAACTAAGGTTCCCCAGAATGAGCTCATAATAAAAATGGTAGAAGGAAACAAGCACCACCGTCAGCAGAAACCACCAACAGAACTAGACTCACAAAGATTTCAGATGTGGAGATTATTAGATGAAATACAGAATCAGTACATGCTTTCTGTAAAAACTTTTAGATGATACAGAAGTGTTTAGCGTACAGAGTGTTGCCCTTTATTCCCACCACTTTCCTAAAAGAGCCACTTTTACTCAGCTGTTCTGTTCTCATGTTTTGTTTTCAATACCCCTTTACACTCCACAACTCCTACAGGGGACTCCACTCAGAGGAGTGCTCTTCTAAACTTTTATTCACACAAGCACAAGGACAATATATATTTTAATATAAATAGGGCCCTAGTATGTACACTGTTCTGTAATTCCTTTTTCCTTATAACATATTCTGGATCTTTCTGTGTTGGTATAAGTAACTCTAATGTATTTCAGTGGCTACATAATTTTACCAGTTCTCTGTTGGTAAACAGTTCTCCGCCGGTAAACTATTAAGTTATAGTTTTTGCTGCTAAAAATAGTGCTGAATCTGACAGACATTTGTGAGCTCTTGTCTGGTGTCTGGAGCATCCATGCCTACAAGTAGAAGGGCCAAGTCAAAAAGCATATGCCTGTATTGTTCCTAGAACTTGCCTTTGGGAAGAGCTGAGCCACAGGTCACTTCCCACAGCCATCAGACACTCATTGAGCACCTGCTCTGTCGGCTCTGCGCGGAAACCCACTGCTGTCACTCCTTCCCGGGAGGGGTCTGTGTTCTGAGGGAGTGGAAGGCAGGTGCCCAGACACCAAAGTTAAAAGTGCCCACGCATGTAGGGAAGGCCTCCCAGAGATGGCTGAGCCTGAGCCCTAACAGGTGAGGAGAGTATGGAAGGGGGGGCTGTGGAAGAAGGTGAGGGGAGACCAGACAGCTCTCAAGTACAGTGAGGAGACTTGGGTGTCCTGAGTCAGCTGAGCTGTCCTGCCTCCTCCAGGACTTGTCGGCAGGGCCTCTGAAGCAAGCTCTCCTGAGTCCTGGAACCTTAGAAAGATGGGGCTGGGGGTAGGGGACGAACCTAACAACCTCTTCCTACCACGGGCACAATTGATATTAAAGCCATCTCAGGGGAACCCTGATTCCCCAGGACCAGCCGCAGAGGCCAGTGGACAGGCCAAGGGCAGCACGCGGGGCCGCGGAGTCCCTCCCTCTGGTTGTCACACCTGCCAAAGGTCCAGCTGGCAGCTACACAGGCCACTTGTCCACACAAGTTACACCTACAGATCAGAAAGACTTGAAAACGTGGGGACTGTGCAGTCGGGGGAATAGAACAGGCCAAAGCCCCGAGTTCCAGACCAAGGAAGCAAGGACTGGGAGGGCCCTGGGTGGGTTAGCGCGGGTTGGGTGCCCCGACGTGTCTCCCGACCCCTTGTTCAGTGCTCGAGGCTGCCACTTCCTTGTAATTCCCTTCTGCTTTCTGAGGAGTAACAAGAACGAATGAGGAGAAGCTAAGGAAGGGTATGGATAATCAGCCGGGACAAGTCAGGGTCCTGCTAGATTTTTTGAAGTGATTCTACCGGGTCTCTTCCCCCAAGTCTAATCATTGTCCCGTGTCTCTGATCCTGTGACCCAAACCTGGCCCAGGGGTAGCGTAGGCAAAAGTATGCACGAGCCAGGAGGGAAAGATCTTTGGGTGCAGCCCACCCTCTGTCCACGCAGTGAATCCCTGAGTTGGGGGAGGAGCCTGGTGGCTTCTGTTGTGTTGCCGCCTCCCCTGTCTCAGGGGAGTCCCAGAACTGTGCCTTAGAGGTAAGTGACTGGCCAGCCATGCAGAGGGGCTTGGTCCCTGGAGAGGCAGGAGAGCTGTGGTGCCACGGGCTTCTCTTCACCCCACCCCCCACCACAAGAGTCCGCCGTGGCCTGCGTGCTCCCTTCCACCTGCTGAGCTGCTGGCTGCGGTTTCTGTGCCACTCTACCTCTGGACCTCCCTTTCCCTCGTGTTTGAATGAAAATTTGTGCTGCTGAGAATTTCAGAGTCCCTGCTCCCAACCTGGAATTTAGCGGGTGCTGCCTTAGTTGAAAATTGCATTTGAAACAATGTGTTTTTTTTGTTTCCTCCTTCCCTTCCTGCTGTTTGCAGTGTGGTGAAAAAGGACACTACGCCAACAGATGCACCAAAGGGCACTTGGCCTTTCTCAGTGGACAGTGACAGCAGCTGGAGCCAGCTCAGAGCAGCCCGAGGGGCCCCGTTATTGGGGACCACTCTGGGCCATCTTTGGGAGTGTGCATTCAACTGTTTGATGCTGGTACAACTCTGGCTGGAGCTGGCAGGCAGGCATACTGGGTTTTATTCTGAGGGGCTACATCTGTCAGTTTACCTATCATTTTGCTGTAATCTTTTTTTTTAAGGGGGACATGTGCTCCAGTTCGGTCCCTCAAGTTGGGATCATGTTTGTCTAGGCATCAAGGCCTCCCATCTGGGACTCTGCACACCACCCTCTGGGGAGGGAGGACGTTGTGGGGAAGGGCTTGTGCGCAGCAGTTCTGTGAGGAAGGTGGCCCTTCCCCTCAGGGCCTCCTTAAACACCAGGGGCTGCTGGATCATTTAAAGCTGTGGCCAAGTCACACCTGCTTCCGCCCTGTCCTGCTGATCAGAGGCCGTGCCTATCCATGTGATTTGAACGAGACAGCCCTTCAGAGCAAGCAAGTGTGGAGTTGCCTCTGCCGGTCCCGCTCCAGGGTGGCAGCAGTTGAGAGGACCATGTAGGGCTCTTCAGTGTGATGGCCTTTTTCCTCTGGGCTTATTTTCTCGGGGCACTTGCTCAACAGTGTTTAAGGTATACCTTAAGCTGGGGCTGCAGACACCCTTGAAATAGACGATGCAGTCCATCTGTGCACCTACCTCCTGCCCCATCAAGCATCTGCACCGTCAGACACCTTTGGCCTAGAGGAGAGGACCCTGCCTCTGAGCCTGGAAATATGAAACTGGCACCTGCAACCTGCTGGACAAGTGGGCCTATTCAAGTTCAATTACAAGAACAATTTTTATGAAGTTGATTAAAGCTTGTTTTTTAAGCTCTGTCTCATTACTTCGGGGACTCCATGCCGAGAGGATTCTTGCTACTGGCTGCATTAGCTGCCTGGCACGAAGCTTTGACATTGGTGCTCGCTTTTCCGCTTTTGGTGAGTGTGTCTCACGACCGGAAGTGATGCTGTCAGAGGAAGAAAAGGCCTTTGTACTGGCAGCCTGTACAGTCTGGAAGCCTGGCCTTTGGGCCAGCCACCTGGCAGATGTCCTTTATTTCTGATGTTGAATACTTGTTCCTTCAAATTCACATCTTGATAATTAGCCACAGCATCTCATCCTATACTCCATGAAGTATATATGCTTATCGCACACCCCCTAATAAGAAACTGATTCTGACCTTAATTATCACATTACTGAAGGCCTTCGTGAAGGATAAAGAGGGTGCTGGATACAGCAGTTGAGAGCTCCTATCAGGGCCTGTGCTTTCCCTTCCCACCTCCATCATCCCATTGAGCTTCCTGCAAGTGAAGCTTACTTACCAGGACCAGGGGGTCCCACACATCCCAATTCCCTGATACCCCAATACCCCAGGATGGTGCAGAAAGATGGGGAAGGGGAGGGCATTTTTAGAAACGAGGGTTTCTGCTTTATATTGTGAAAGTGTCAGCTGACAAAAGGCCAAAAATGAGGCACAGAGCAGGAAAACACCTCGGCACTGTTGGCGGAGGCTCTAGGTGACCCCCCAGCACACTGGGACGAGATCTTGAAGCTCCACGGTTCAAAGCCCTGGGCTGTCTAGAAGCTGCAGAATGACCCCACCCCACCTTGTGCAACAGGAGCTCCTATAGGGCAGGGAAATGGCTGAACCAGTGAGGCAGTCCGCGTACCAGTCATCTTTTATTGGGTGTTAATTCTCCACTAGGATATAAAAGGATTCAGGGGTGCCAGGCAAAGGTCATGGTCAGGAATGCAGAGTGCGCCCTCTTCAGTGGTACTTGCGTAGCCGCTCGTGTTCTGAAGTTAGAAAGGCAAAATGGTAAGTTTCTTCACAGGTGGGGGTGAAGCCATCCTGAGAATTCCTTTCAGGAGATGACCCAGAACCTACTTGTGGAATTTACAGCTAATCTGCCACCTGGCCAGCCTCTTCCTTCCCTGAGGGAACACCCACTCAGAAAAACAGCACCCAAGCGCCCACCCTTCAGGGCCAGCACTGCTCTGGATGCCACAGAGTGGCAGGTGGCTTGACACTGGCAGAAACAGCCCATGAAGCCCACTCAGCGGCCACCAGACATCTCCCACCAGACCAACTCCTCTCATGTCTCAGCACCAGGAACAGCCACGCTTTTCCAGAGCACCACACAGACACTGGACTGTAGCACTCAACCTATTTCCCTCTTCACACTGGCTGCTAGGAAGATAAAGCCAAGTTTTCCACCAACCTTTGGCAGAGCCTGCAGTGGCTGATAGAATGCTGCCTAAGTATTACCTTTACCCCAGCTTCATCTTATTTTTCCTGTCTTTCTCTTTGCCACAATTTTTGCATTTAAAATATGCTATATTCTGAAAAGTCCCTCCAAGTCATCAGCTTGTCTGCAGGGTGATGGACTTATAAGGTTGAAAGTGAACCAATACCACCCTGTCATGGGAAACCCCACTGAAGGCAAACCAACCCAGAAGAGACTCACTGAGTTCCTTGTAAGAACGGCAGTAGTTGAAAAGCACGTAAGCTGCAAGCACCATAGAAAGCCCAGCGATGCTCCCTTTCTTCACGTTGATGTACTTGTTGTAATACCGGTAGTAACCTGCAAAGCGGAGAGGAGGCCACTCCTCTGAGGGCACATTCTACATGTTCTAATAGGAGAGGGCAAAGCTGAGGAAAGGCCTGGGGGCAGGAAGAAACAGTACACAAAAGACAGCCACAGGGTAGCCAGAATTATATAGAGAAAAATATCAAGACGGGGGCCCCTGAGGAGGCTGGCAACCACACAGGCTCCCAAAGGATGATGACATGATGACACAGGACTGCTCTGCACTTTAAAATGCACAGACCTGAAGGATAGACCATTTCAAATACTCATCTTGAAAGTTCTGCCTGGCAGGGAGATGAGCATTATAGACTCATGTCCCCTGTGCTTCCAACTCATTTTCCTCTTAAGTCTTATGACATTTCTTTAAGACAGAGGTACTGGTACCGATTCCAAGCAATAGAAAACATTTCCTTGTCTGAAATATCTCAGAGCCAGCCTTTGATAGGACCGATCAAACATGGAAATTCGAGGGCTAACAATCTCGCTCTGTCCTTCTCTACATAACTTACTGGTCTGAGACAAGGCTTGTACTGGCCAAAGTAATTCAGGGCAAAGAAAGACCTGTTTGCCCTGAAGACGCAGAGATGTGCTTTTATTTACACATGCCCTTAAGGCTCTGACCTCTTTGAAATGCTCCAGCAATGCCTTTAGGGGTGAAATCCCGCATCAGTATCCAGCTTGGCAGCTCCCCTAGTTTGACTTCCAGGAGCTTCTTGTCCTTCAGCGGTACTGAAAAGGAAGTGCAAAAAAACACACACTGGAAGGTCTCCCAATAACACAAACAGCAACCTTCTGTGTCACTTATTTCAACCATTCAATAAAGGTGCATTCAGTAACATTACTAAATAGAGGCTGCATATGAGCAATATTATAAATAAACATGTCACACCAGATATACTATTTTAAGCCAGAGTCTATATAATGGCAGAACAGGCTTTTGAATAAAAGCTTGGTGGGAATAACTATGTAAAAAGAGAACTAAGGGCCATGAGGAAGAGGTAAAGCAGAGGACAGATGCCTTTATAAGTAGGAGTGGGGGAGACAGAGAAGCTGGGCACATCTTGGCCAAAGGCACACAGCATGCAGGCCATGGAGGCAGGGTTCCACCTTAGGTCTGGCTCTCATGCTCCTGAAGCCAATCTGATTTCTACCTCAAGCATCCTACCTCAGACCACAGATGTCAAATGACTTAGTAAAAAACACTCTAAAGACCCAACAGGCCCCAGATCATTTTCCAATGAGAATCTGGGGACAGGAACGGCTCCTGGTTGAGGCCATACTGTATTCATCTCTGGGCTTAAGAGTAACATAGGAAGGGGGCCAGGGAGGGGTTGGCCCTGTGAATATCCAGATGCTCTTAAGGAGAGAATCTTTCTTCCCCTGTCCTCTTCCAAAAGATCAACTTTAAAAAGCTGTTTGGGGACTTCCCTGGTGGTCCAGTGGCTAAGACTCTGTGCTCCAAATGCAGGGGGCCCAGGTTCAATCCCTGGTCAGGCAACTAGATCCCGTATGCTGCAACTAAGATCCCGCATGCTGGGACTCAGGCTCCTTAAGGACCATCCTCAAGAGTCCACTGAGGGGAATCCTACAGGTCTCTTGACGTCTCCCAACCCTTATCAAGGACAAGGGCCTTCAGGCTTAATGGCAGCTTCTACTCTGCTACAGGCTGTCTGGAGAATGAGACACATGGCCTTGATGGACCAGAATGACTGCTTGTCAAGAGGTCACAAGTGACAGGTGGAGGCACACCTGGTTTTAGGGTCATGGTTCAGGTGGCCTGTCCCCAACAAACTGGCCCCAACCTTCCATCTAGACTTATCCAAACACATGGAGCACCTACTGTGTGCTAGGCAGCCTGCTAAGCACTGTGGGTACAGCACTGACTGCAGATGACAGCCTTGTGCTCAGAAGCCAGCATTCCATCGAGAAAGGCAGCCATCTCAAATCCACTCATCCTCCTGGGTTCACCACACTTCAGCCAAACCCTTTTCTGTTTCTCAGATGCAACAGGATTATTTTCACCTGAGGGCCTTTGTATCTGCAGTGCCCCTGGATCATCACAGGGCTATCTCAACTTAACCGTCATCTCCTAGAAGGCCTCCTGCCTTGCCCGCCTTATCTCAAGCACCAGCACTTCCTTCCTATGTAACCTCTGAGCTTCAGTTTCCTCCTCTGTGAAATGGCTTATTCCAAGGTTTGAAGGAGAATCTATGTAAAAGCATTTGGAACATGCTCAGAACTGTAAGCTGTTATTATTACTGTTGAAATTTCTTTAAGGTCCATGTGAAACATCCAAGAAAAAAAAAGGGAGGTGGCAGAGGAAGAAATGGCAAATAACTGAACTTTAGGACATTTATAGGGCTTCAGGGATTAACTGCACCCTTTAGTTCTTTTATGAACACAAACTGTGATTAGTTTGGTAATACTTTTGAAATGTGAGATAGTCTCAAATGAATTTCAGGAATGTTCCAAATCAGGAATATTGAGTGTCAATGATATTGAGCTCAACACCAAACAATAATGTCATCTGAGAATGACCTATACCCTACTCTGTCACCTTGCCTGTGTTATTTCAAGAAAAGTTTAACAAGTACACATCTTACATCCCAGTTTTGTCATCACTTGAATTAGTAGGCTTTTAGTCCAAGAATTACTATACCACGTCTCTTGAGTAAGAACATGGTGGCTACCTTTGCTACACTCTCAAAGTCTTCTTGCATGCAGGGAGGAGTACAGACATGTCATTCTAATACCAACTGGCTTTAAATATGGCAATGTGGTAGGGAGGGGACGATAAAGGGACAGATGGAACTAGAATGGCAGAATGCTGCTAACTGTTGATGCTCTGTAACGAATACAAAGCATTCATTACCTTATTCTGTTTTCTTTGTATTTGAAGTCTTCCATAATAAAAAGGTTGAAAATGCTTTTAAAAATAGAACTATGTTGGGACTTCCCTGGTGGCCCAGTGGTTGAGAATCCGCCTGCCAATGCAGGGGACACGGGTTCAAGCCCTGGTCAGGGAAGATCCCACATGCCGTGCAGCAACAAAGCCCGTGAGCCACAACTACAGAGCCTGCGTGCCACAACTGCTGGAACCCACGAGCCACAACTGCTGAAGCCCACGTGCCACAACCGCTGAAGCCCGCATGCCTAGAGCCCGTGCTCCACAATGGGAGAGGCCACCGTAATGAGAAGCCCGCGCACCACAACAAAGAGTAGCCCCCGCTCGCCACAACTAGAGAAAGCCCGCAAGCAGCAACAAAGACCCAATGCAGCCAAAAATAAATAAATAATTTTAAAAATAGAACTATGTTGGGGAAATGTGCAAGAGAAACATAGAATTTAAAAAATATTTTCAACTGGTATAAGGCTGGTGACTCAAAAAAAAAAGTATTTAGGTCACTGCTAGGCCCAGTGAAGCTATTTTTTCACATTCACACAAACTATGAAAACATATTCTCATTCTCATATTCAGGGGCTGACACAGTGCCTTGGCACATCACAGGAGAAAAAAGCCAACAATTTATTTTTCTTCATATTTATATCTCTGTACTATGAAGAAAACAGCATTTCCATAACCAAAACTAAGAAATTTATAAGCACAGAAAAAAAAAATCACATTAGCCTTAAGGAGAGCCAAGTACAGCACCATCACAAAATTCCAAGAGACCATCAGATTCATCAGAGATGCATCTACACTTATTCCGAAGTTTCTCTTTTAGTGGAAGGCAAAGGCCTTAGTCATTGGCAGCCATACTGAAACCCTCCCCCAACACTCCTCTGCAGCGGCTGGTTCACACCAGTAGAGCATGCTGATGAACAGAGCAGACTCTACCATGGAGTATTCTGGATTTACTGCCACTTTGAAGCTGTGTGCCCTTGGGCAAGATACTGCTCTGTTTCCTCCTTTGTAAAATAAGGGTAAGAATAGTACCCACCTTAGCTCTAGGTACTATGTAAATAGGAATTATTATCTGTCTTTCTGCTTATGAGCTATGTAAAGGTGGGAGGGAGTTCCCCACACACAGTTCCTGTTTATGACAGATTTTCAGTGAAGGCTGAGAAAGGACCACAGGTTCTTGGGAGGGCAGGTGACTACTTGGCTTGATTTTATGACTTCAAGAAGCATACTGTCCACCTATATGGAGAGACATGGAAATGCCAAGTGTCTTCTGGGTGCTAAATCCAACTCTGGGGTTGGCCAGAGCAAAGAGTTTTAGGTTTTGCAGGCCACACAAGGTCTCTAACATAGTCTTTTTTTAACAAATTTTTATTTTTTTTATTTTTATGTTTTTGGGCTGCGCCGTGCAGCATACGGGATCTTAGTTCCCCGACCAGGGATCGAACCCGTGCCCTCTGCGGTGGAGTCTTAACCACTGGACCACCAAGGAAGTCCCTTAACAAATTTTTTAAAAAACAGAAACTATTCTTAGCTCACAGCATACAAAAACAGGCCACATGAAATCCAGCCCATTGGCCATACTTTGTCAACCTGATCTCATCTATCACTGTTAATTGGTATTTCCATCACTTTATTTGCTAATGGACTAGTGGCGTTATGCTCTGGCAACAGACACCATCTGAAAGATCATCAGTACTTGGACTCCAGTTCCTTCACCTGCGTGATGCTGAATGGGCCAGGTGTGACATGACCTTACCCAAAGGTCACGCAGGGAAAGCTGGACGACTAGCATTCAACTGTGGGTCAGGCAGTGTTACAAGCACCTTACATATACTAAGTTGTTTAACCCTTAGTTCATAGGACTCTCCATCTCCACTACAACCCTCTGCTTAAATAAGATACCAAGTCTCAATGCTTCCTTTTCACATGTTGTCTGTTTAAACAACATGACCACCCTGGATAAATATTCTCATGCCCGTTTTAACAGATGGGAAAAAAGCATCACTCTCATATTTTTTGATCCCCTTTTCATTTCTCCGGGCTGAAAATAAGAATATAGAAACTGGGGTAAGACACACATAGATTAGTCAAAATTCTGCCACTGTCACGCTGTGTGACAGCAGGCAAGCCACACCACATCTCTAACCGTTATTTTCCTCATCTTTAAAATGGGATCAACGTTCCCAGCACTGATCCTGACAAGGCTACGGTGAGGATGCAGGGCTAAAACATGGTGGCTTTCGTATTTAAAAAGAAAAACAAAAAAAAACCCAGTGTGAACGGTCCGATTTATACATGCATGTCATCGTAAAGCCTGCTGGTCATAAGATCACCCTTGTGATTAAAGCTCAGGTTACCACGAGGCCCCAGAAACCTAGGTTTGTATCCCAGCTCAGCCCACTCACTAATAGTGACCTTGAATAGGTCACTTCACCTCTCTAACGCTATTCAACATATATATACATGCGTCAAACTCGACGTGGTGTCAGGCACCATCCTAGGCATTAGCTCCTCTTGGAACTTAATTTGAGCTTCGAATTTGCGCGGAGGGCTCAGGTGCAAAACAAGCGCCTGGGTTGCGGCAGGGCTGAGAGCAGCTATTCCTCAGCGGGGAGAGGAGGGGTGGCCCGAGACAGCGCATTCTCAAGACCCGAGGCGCCTCGCCGAGCTGCCGTCGCCCTCCCCGCCACAGCCGAGTGGCGCGGACCCTGGGCAGGCGGGAGGCGCGGCGGGGCGAGCTAAGAAGGGTTGGACGGCGTGGGACCCTGGGCAAAGGGCCCGGCGCGGCGAAGGTCCTGAGCGAAGGGCAGGCGGCTCCGGCACTCGGTCCCTCCCCTCCAAGTGCGGCTCTGAGCACTGGACCCCAAACCCCGACTCCTGCCTTTAACCTGGTAGCCCTAAACAGATCCGGAAACTTACCGATTGACGCCATCTTGAAGTCCTGGCTGTCCGCTCCTCCGGGCCGCGCGAGGACTGCTGGGTAGGGAATATGCGCCCTGGGGGCCGGGAGCAGAGGCTCACGGGAAGCAGGTCGCGACTGGTACGAGGCTGGGACTTCAGGTGCGCCGTGGGGTGAAGGGCGAAGAAACTGGAGGGCAAAGCACCGCGACCCCGCAGTTGGGAACCTGGGGGTGGTGAAGGGGTGGGAGTGGAAGTGGTAGGACTTAACCTGGGCTCCCAGTTCTGGGAGGAAAGAGACTGGAAAGGACACCCCCCCAAAAAAAATAATAATAAAAGGGAGGTGAGGAAAGAGCATCCTAGCTTTCTTATTTTGTCGTGTTAAATTTGTTGTGAAAGATGACAGGAGCATCTTAAGACCCTTCCTCCCAACTGTGCTTGATGGGAGATTAAAGGAATCCCCAATCAGCAGGAAAAGCCGGTGTCCAGGCTTAGGCTCCAAATAGGTTTGATTCAGGAGTATCTAACGTGTCCAGGCTCTGGCGCTACGCTTTAAGGACAGAAATTAAGCAAGACCCTAGGGTACATAGCTCCAGCTCTTCTTTCTGCCACTTCTTTTCCGGGCACAATGATGCCTCACCACCATTTTGTGTTTTTTCTGGAAAGGCCACAATAAACATTCTTGGTTAAGCAATTCTGAGTTGGGCAAGATGCTTTGATACCCTGAATCTCAGTTTTCTCCTCTGTAAAATAAGGATGTAATGCTTACCTTGCTGTAGGAGTTAAATGAAACAATGTATGTCAAAATAGAGGAATAAGAACTGAGTAGAGGGGACTTCCCTGGTGGCGCAGTGGTTGAGAGTCCACCTGCCGATGCAGGGACACGGGTTCAATCCCTGGTTCGGGAAGATCCCACATGCCATGGAGCAACTAAGCCCGCGAGCCACAACTACTGAGCCTGTGTGCCACAACTAATGAAGCCCATGTGCCTAGAGCCCATGCTCCGACCCACCGTGATGAGAAGCCCAGGCACCACAACGAAGAGTAGCCCCCGATCTCTGCAACTAGAGAAAGCCCCCACACAGCAACGAAGACCCAACGTAGCCAAAGATAAATAAATAAATAAATAAATAAATAAATAAATAAATAAATAAATA